>NC_056725.1:1879105313-1879325548 GCF_019279795.1 Protopterus annectens | reverse complement strand
AGGATTACTTACATAATAATAGACCCTGTTAGTTAACAGTCTGCATACCATTGCTGGAACCTGTGTCTAACAGAGTTCTTTTCAAACTATCTGGAAATATACAGAGCTTAGTATATTTTTTTGTTTTTTCAGAACTGTGTAGTTTAAATTTTTGCTAGACTAATTTTATTTTGAGTTGTGCACTGTTATTTTTGATTCACCGTATAGTTTTTCAGATCTCTGCTGAAAGTGTTTTGTCCCACCTCCCTCTATTTTCTGCTCTGTCTTAATTTCTGACTATCTCAAGGATTACTTGCATAATTATAGAACTTCTTAGTCAACAATGTGCATATCATTGCTGGACCCTATATCTAACAAAGCTCTTTTCAAACTATCTCAAATATACAGAGCTAAGTATATTTTTGGTTCTTCAGAATTGTGTACTGTAAATTGTTGCTGGAATAATTTTATTCAGAGTTGTGCACTGTTATTTTTGATTCACCATATAGTTTTTCAGATCTCTGCTGAAAGTGTTTTGTCCCACCTCCCCTATTTTCTGCTGTGTCTTAAGTTCTGACTATCTGAATTATTACTTGCATAATAATAGATCCTGTTAGTTAATAGCTTGCATATCATTGCTGGAACCTGTGTCTAACAGAGTTTTTTTCAAGCTATCTGGAAATATTCAGAGCTAAGTATATTTTTTCTTCAGAATTGTGTACTGTAAATTGTTGCTGGACTAATTTTATTCAGAGTTGTGCACTGTTATTTTTGATTCACTGTATAGTTTTTCAGATCTCTGCTGAAAGTGTTTTGTCCCACCTCGCTATTTTCTGCTGTGTCTTAAGTTCTGACTATCTGAAGGATTACTTGCATAATAATAGATCCTGTAAGTTAACAGCTTGCATATCATTGCTGGAACCTGTGTCTAACAGAGTTTTTTTCAAACTATCTGGAAATATTCAGAGCTAAGTATATTTTTTCTTCAGAATTGTGTACTGTAAATTGTTGCTGGACTAATTTTATTCAGAGTTGTGCAGTGTTATTTTTGATTCACCGTATAGTTTTTCAGATCTCTGCTGAAAGTGTTTTGTCCCACCTCCCCCTATTTTCTGCTGTGTCTTAAGTTCTGACTATCTGAAGTATTACTTGCATAATAATAGATCCTGTAAGTTAACAGCTTGTATATCATTGCTGGAACCTGTGTCTAACAAAGTTTTTTTCAAACTATCTGGAAATATTCAGAGCTAAGTATATTTTTTCTTCAGAGTTGTGTACTATAAATTGTTGCTGGACTAATTTTATTCAGAGTTGTGCACTGTTATTTTTGATTTACTGTATAGTTTTTCAGATCTCTGCTGAAAGTGTTTTGTCCCACTTCCCCCTATTTTCTCCTGTGTCTTAAGTTCTGACTATCTGAAGGATTACTTGCATAAGAATAGACCCTGTTAGTTAACAGTCTGAATACCATTGCTGAAACCTGTGTCTAACAGAGCTCTTTTCAAACTATCTGGAAATATACAGTGCTAAGTATTTTTTTTTGGTTCTTCAGAATTGTGTACTGTAAATTGTTGCTGGAGTAATTTTATTCAGAGTCGTGCACAGTTATTTTTGATTCACTGTATAGTTTTCAGATCTCTGCTGAAAGTGTTTTGTCCCACATCCCCCTAATTTCTGCTGTGTCTTAAGTTCTGACTATCTGAAGAATTATTTGCATAATAGTAGACCCTGTTAGTTAAAACCCTGCATACCATTGCTGGAACCTGTGTCTAACAGAGCGCTTTTCAAACTATCTGGAAATATACAGAGCTAAGTATATTTTTTGGTTCTTCAGAAATGTGTACTGTAAATTGTTGCTGGACGAATTTTATTCAGAGTTGTGCACTATTTTTGATTCACCGTATAGTTTTTCAGATCTCTGCTGAAAGTGTTTTGTCCCACCCCCCTATTTTCTGCTGTGTCTTAAGTTCTGACTATCTGAAGGATTACTTGCATAATAATAGACCCTGTTAGTTAACAGCCTGCATATCATGTCTGGAACCTGTGTCTAACAGAGCTCTTTTCAAACTATCTGGAAATATACAGAGCTAAGTATATTTTTTTGGTTATTCAGAATTGTGTACTATAAATTGTTGCTGGACTAATTTTATTCAGAGTTGTGCACTGTTATTTTTGATTCACTGTATAGTTTTTCAGATCTCTGCTGAAAGTGTTTTGTCCCACCTCCCCCTATTTTCTGCTGTGTCTTAAATTCTGACTACCTGAAGGATTACTTGCATAATAATAGACCCCGTTAGTTAACAGCCTGCATATCATTGAACCCTTGTCTAACAGAGCTCTTTTCAAACTATCTGGAAATATATAAAGCTAAGTATATTTTTTTGGTTCTTCAGAATTGTGTACTGTAAATTGTTGCTTGGCTAATTTTATTCAGAGTTGTGCACTGTTATTTCTGATTCACCGTATAGTTTGTCAGATCTCTGTTGAAAGTGTTTTGTCCCACCTCCTTCTATTTTCTGCTGTGTCTTAAGTTCTGACTATCTGAAGTATTACTTGCATAATAATAGATCCTGTTAGTTAGCAACCTTCTTACCATTGCTGGAACCTGTGTCTAACAGAGCTCTTTTCAAACTATCTGGAAATATACAGAGCTAAGTATATTTTTTGGTTATTCAGAATTGTGTACTATAAATTGTTGCTGGACTAATTTTATTAAGAGTTGTGCACTGTTATTTTTGATTCACTGTATAGTTTTTCAGATCTCTGCTGAAAGTGTTTTGTCCCACTTCCCCCTATTTTCTGCTTTGTCTTAAGTTCTGACTATCTGAAGGATTACTTGCATAATAATACATGCCATTTGTTAACAGCCTGCATATCATTGCTGGAAACGTTGTCTAACAGTGCTCTTTTCAAACTATCTGGTAATATGCAGTGCTAAGTATTTTTTTTTGGTTCTTCAGAATTGTGTACTGTAAATTGTTGCTGGAGTAATTTTATTCAGACTTGTGCACTATTTTTGATTCACTGTACAGTTTTTCAGATCTCTGCTAAAAGTGTTTTGTCCCACTTCCCTATTTTCTGCTGTGTCTTAAGTTCTGACTTTCTGAAGGATTACTTGCATAATAATAGACCCTGTTAGTTAACAACCTGCATATCATTGCTGGAACCTGTGTCTAACAGAGCTCTTTTCAAACTATCTGGAAATATACATAGCTAAGAGCATTTTTTTGGTTCTTCAGAATTGTGTAGTGTACATTTTTGCTGGACTAATTTTATTCAGAGTTGTTCACTGTTTTATTTGATTCACCGTATAGTTTTTCAGATCTCTGCTGAAAGTGTTTTGACCCACCTCCCCCTATTTTCTGCTGTGTCCTAAGTTCTGACTAGCTGAAGGATTACTTACATAATAATAGACCCTGTTAGTTAACAGCCTGCATACCATTGCTGGAACCTGTGTCTAACAGAGCTCTTTTCAAACTATCTGGAAATATACAGATCTTAGTATATTTTTTTGGTTTTTCAGAACTGTGTAGTTTAAATTTTTGCTAGACTAATTTTATTTTGAGTTGTGCACTGTTATTTTTGATTCACCGTATAGTTTTTCAGATCTCTGCTGAAAGTGTTTTGTCCCACCTCCCTCTATTTTCTGCTCTGTCTTAATTTCTGACTATCTCAAGGATTACTTGCATAATTATAGAACTTCTTAGTCAACAATGTGCATATCATTGCTGGACCCTATATCTAACAAAGCTCTTTTCAAACTATCTCAAATATACAGAGCTAAGTATATTTTTTGGTTCTTCAGAATTGTGTACTGTAAATTGTTGCTGGAATAATTTTATTCAAAGTTGTGCACTGTTATTTTTGATTCACCGTATAGTTTTTCAGATCTCTGCTGAAAGTGTTTTGTCCCACCTCCCCTATTTTCTGCTGTGTCTTAAGTTCTGACTATCTGAATTATTACTTGCATAATAATAGATCCTGTTAGTTAATAGCTTGCATATCATTGCTGGAACCTGTGTCTAACCGAGTTTTTTTTCAAGCTATCTGGAAATATTCAGAGCTAAGTATATTTTTTCTTCAGAATTGTGTACTATAAATTTTTGCTGGACTAATTTATTCAGAGTTGTGCACTGTTATTTTTGATTTACTGTATAGTTTTTCAGATCTCTGCTGAAAGTGTTTTGTCCCAATTTCCCCTATTTTTTGCTGTGTCTTAAGTTCTGACTATTTGAAGGATTACTTGCATAATAATAGGCCCTGTTAGTTAACAGCTTGCATATCATTGCTGGAACCTGTGTGTAACAGAGTTTTTTTTTCAAGCTATCTGGAAATATTTAGAGCTAAGTATATTTTTTCTTCAGAATTGTGTACTGTAAATTGTTGCTTTGCTAATTTTATTCAGAGTTGTGCAGTGTTATTTTTGATTCACCGTATAGTTTTTCAGATCTCTGTTGAAAGTGTTTTGTCCCACCTCACCCTATTTTCTGCTGTGTCTTAAGTTCTGACTGTCTGAAGTATTCGTTGCAAAATAATAGATCCTGTTAGTTAACAGCTTGCATATCATTGCTGGAACCTGTGTCTAACAGAGTTTTTGTCAAACTATCTGGAAATATTCAGAGCTAAATATAGTTTTTCTTCAGAACTGTGTACTATAAATTGTTGCTATAATGATTTTATTCAGAGTTGTGCACTGTTATTTTTGATTTACTCTATAGTTTTAAAGATCTCTGCTGAAAGTGTTTTGTCCCACTTCCCCCTATTTTCTGCTGTATCTTAAGTTCTGACTATCTGAAGGATTACTTGCATAAGAATAGACCCTGTTAGTTAACAGTCTGAATACCATTGCTGAAATCTGTGTCTAACAGAGCTCTTTTCAAACTGTCTGGAAATATACAGTGCTAAGTATTTTTTTGGTTCTTCAGAATTGTGTACTGTAAATTGTTGCTGGAGTAATTTTATTCAGAGTTGTGCACAGTTATTTTTGATTCACTGTATAGTTTTTTCAGATCTCTGCTGAAAGTGTTTTGTCCCACATCCCCCTAATTTCTGCTGTGTCTTAAGTTCTGACTATCTGAAGATTTATTTGCATAATAGTAGACCCTGTTAGTTAAAACACTGCATACCATTGCTGGAACCTGTGTCTAACAGAGCTCTTTTCAAACTATCTGGAAATATACAGAGCTAAGTATATTTTTGGTTCTTCAGAATTGTGTACTATAAATTGTTTCTGGACTAATTTTATTCAGGGCTGTGCACTGTTATTTTTGATTAACTGTATAGTTTTTCAGATCTCTGCTGAAAGTGTTTTGTCCCACCTCCCCCTATTTTCTGCTGTGTCTTAAATTCTGACTACCTGAAGGATTGAAGGATCAGCCTGCATATCATTGAACCCTTGTCTAACAGAGATCTTTTCAAACTATCTGGAAATATACAAAGCTAAGTATATTTTTTGGTTCTTCATTATTGTGTACTGTAAATTGTTGCTTGGCTAATTTTATTCAGAGTTGTGCACTGTTATTTTTGATTCACCGTATAGTTTGTCAGATCTCTGCTGAAAGTGTTTTGTCCCACCTCCCCCTATTTTCTGCTGTGTCTTAAGTTCTGACTATCTGAAGTATTACTTGCATAATAATAGATCCTGTTAGTTAGCAACCTTCATACCATTGCTGGAACCTGTGACTAACAGAGCTCTTTTCAAACTATCTGGAAATATACAGAGCTAAGTATATTTTTTGGTTATTCAGAATTGTGTACTATAAATTGTTGCTGGACTAATTTTATTAAGAGTTGTGCACTGTTATTTTTGATTCACTGTATAGTTTTTCAGATCTCTGCTGAAAGTGTTTTGTCCCACCTCCTCCTATTTTCTGATGTGTCTTAAATTCTGACTACCTGAAGGATTACTTGCATAATAATAGACCCCATTAGTTAACAGCCTGCATATCATTGCTGGAACTCTTGTCTAACAGAGCTCTTTTCAAACTATCTGGAAATATACAAAGATAAGTATATTTTTGGTTCTTCAGAATTATGTACTGTAAATTGTTGCTTGGCTAATTTTATTCAGAGTTGTGCACTGTTATTTTTGATTCACCGTATAGTTTGTCAGATCTCTGCTGAAAGTGTTTTGTCCCACCTCCCCCTATTTTCTGCTGTGTCTTAAGTTCTGACTATCTGAAGTATTACTTGCATAATAATAGATCCTGTAAGTTAACAGCTTGCATATCATTGCTGGAACCTGTGTCTAACAGAGCTCTTTTCAAACTATCTGGAAATATACAGAGCTAAGTATATTTTTGGTTCTTCAGAATTGTGTACTATAAATTGTTGCTGGACTAATTTTATTCAGAGTTGTGCACTGTTATTTTTGATTCACTGTATAGTTTTTCAGATCTCTGCTGAAAGTGTTTTGTCCCACTTCCCCCTATTTTCTGCTTTGTCTTAAGTTCTGACTATCTGAAGGATTACTTGCATAATAATATACCCTGTTAGTTAACAGCCTGCATATCATTCCTGGAACCTGTGTCTAACAGAGTTCTTGTCACACTATCTGGAAATATACAGAGCTAAGTTTATTTTTGTTTCTTCACAATTGTGTACTGTAAATTGTTGCTGACTAATTTTATTCAGAGTTGTGCACTGTTATTTTTGATTCACTGTATAGTTTTTCAGATCTCTGCTGAAAGTGTTTTGTCTCACCTCACCCTATTTTCTGCTGTATCTTAAGTTCTGACTCTCTGAAGGATTACTTGCATAATAATAGACCCTTTTAGTCCGCAACCTGCATATCATTGAACCCTTGTCTAACAGAGCTCTTTTCAAACTATCTGGAAATATACAGAGCTAAGTATATTTTTGGTTCTTCAGAATTGTGTACTGTAAATTGTTGCTGGACTAATTTTATTCAGAGTTGTGCACTGTTATTTTTGATTCACTGTATAGTTTTTCAGATCTCTGCTGAAAGTGTTTTGTCCCACCTCCCCTATTTTCTGCTGTGTCTTAAGTTCTGACTATCTGAAGGATTACTTGCATAATAATAGACCCTGTTAGTTAACAGCCTGCATATCATTGCTGGAACCTGTGTCTAACAGAGTTCTTTTCAAACTATCTGGAAATATACAGAGCTAAGTATATTTTTGGTTCTTCAGAAATGTTTACTGTAAATTATTGCTAGACTAATTTTATTCAGAGCTGTGCAGTGTTAGTTTTGATTCACTGTATAGTTTTTCAAATCTCTGCTGAAAGTGTTTTGTCCCACCTCCCCCTATTTTCTGCTGTGTCTTAAGTTCTGACTATCTGAAGGATTACTTGCATAATATTAGACCCTATTAGTTAACAGCTTGAATATCATTGTTGGAACCTGTGTCTAACAGAGCTCTTTTCAAACTATCTGGAAATATACAGAGCTAAGTATATTTTTGGTTCTTCAGAATTGTGTACTGTAAATTGTTGCTGGAGTAATTTTATTCAGAGTTGTGCATAGTTATTTTTGATTCACTGTATAGTTTTTTCAGATCTCTGCTGAAAGTGTTTTGTCCCACCCCCTATTTTCTGCTGTGTCTTAAGTTCTGACTATCTGAAGGATTACTTGCATAATAATAGACCCTGTTAGTTAACAACCTGCATATCATTGCTGGAACCTGTGTCTAACAGAGCTCTTTTCAAACTATCTGGAAATATACAGAGCTAAGTATATTTTTGGTTCTTCAGAATTGTGTACTATAAATTGTTGCTGGACTAATTTTATTCAGAGTTGTGCACTGTTATTTTTGATTCACTGTATAGTTTTTCAGATCTCTGCTGAAAGTGTTTTGTCCCACCTCCCCCTATTTTCTGCTGTGTCTTAAATTCTGACTACCTGAAGGATTACTTGCATAATAATAGACCCCATTAGTTAACAGCCTGCATATCATTGCTGGAACCTGTGTCTTACAGAGCTCTTTTCAAACTATCTGGAAATATACAAAGCTAAGTATATTTTTTGGTTCTTCAGAATTGTGTACTGTAAATTGTTGCTTGGCTAATTTTATTCAGAGTTGTGCACTGTTATTTTTGATTCACCGTATAGTTTTTCAGATCTCTGCTGAAAGTGTTTTGTCCCACCTCCCCCTATTTTCTGCTGTGTTTTAAGTTCTGACTGTCTGAAGGATTACTTGCATAATAATAGATCATGTAAGTTAACAGCTTGCATATCTTTGCTGGAACCTGTGTCTAACAGAGCTCTTTTCAAACTATCTGGAAATATACAGAGCTAAGTATATTTTTGGTTCTTCAGAATTGTGTACTATAAATTGTTGCTGGACTAATTTTATTCAGAGTTGTGCACTGTTATTTTTGATTCACTGTATAGTTTTTCAGATCTCTGCTGAAAGTGTTTTGTCCCACCTCCCCCGATTTTCTGCTGTGTCTTATGTTCTGGCTATCTGAAGGATTACTTGCATAATAATAGACCCTGTTAGTTAACAGCTTGCATATCATTGCTGGAACCTGTGTCTAACAGAGCTCTTTTCAAACTATCTGGAAATATACAGAGCTAAGTATATTTTTTGGTATTCAGAATTGTGTACTATAAATTGTTGCTGGACTAATTTTATTCAGAGTTGTGCACTGTTATTTTTGATTCACCGTATAGTTTGTCAGATCTCTGCTGAAAGTGTTTTGTCCCACCTCCCCCTATTTTCTGCTGTGTCTTAAGTTCTGACTATCTGAAGTATTACTTGCATAATAATAGATCCTGTTAGTTAGCAACCTTCATACCATTGCTGGAACCTGTGTCTAACAGAGCTCTTTTCAAACTATCTGGAAATATACAGAGCTAAGTATATTTTTGGTTCTTCAGAATTGTGTACTATAAATTGTTGCTGGACTAATTTTATTAAGAGTTGTGCACTGTTATTTTTGATTCACTGTATAGTTTTTCAGATCTCTGCTGAAAGTGTTTTGTCCCACCTCCCCCTATTTTCTGCTGTGTCTTAAATTCTGACTATCTGAAGGATTACTTGCATAATAATAGACCCTGTTAGTTAACAGCCTGCATATCATTGCTGGAACCTGTGTTTCACTGTATAGTTTTGGATCTCTGCTGAAAGTATTTTTGTCCCACTTCCCTATTTTTCTTTTTTTGTCTTACGCTCTGACTATCTGAAGCATAGTGTTTAATACATAATATATAATACCATATGTTAACAGCATCATACATGATTGTCTAACAGTGCTCTTTTCAAACTATCTGGTAATATGCAGTGCTAAGTATTTTTTTTGGTTCTTCAGAATTGTGTACTGTAAATTGTTGCTGGAGTAATTTTATTCAGACTTGTGCACTATTTTTGATTCACTGTACAGTTTTTCAGATGTCTGCTAAAAGTGTTTTGTCCCACTTCCCTATTTCTGCTGTGTCTTAAGTTCTGACTTTCTGAAGGATTACTTGCATAATAATAGACCCTGTTAGTTAACAACCTGCATATCATTGCTGGAACCTGTGTCTAACAGAGCTCTTTTCAAACTATCTGGAAATATACATAGCTAAGAGCATTTTTTGGTTCTTCAGAATTGTGTAGTGTAAATTTTTGCTGGACTAATTTTATTCAGAGTTGTGCACTGTTTTTTTTGATTCACCGTATAGTTTTTCAGATCTCTGCTGAAAGTGTTTTGACCCACCTCCCCCTATTTTCTGCTGTGTCCTAAGTTCTGACTAGCTGAAGGATTGCTTACATAATAATAGACCCTGTTAGTTAACAGCCTGCATACCATTGCTGGAACCTGTGTCTAACAGAGTTCTTTTCAAACTATCTGGAAATATACAGAGCTTAGTATATTTTTTTTGGTTTTTCAGAACTGTGTAGTTTAAATTTTTGCTAGACTAATTTTATTTTGAGTTGTGCACTGTTATTTTTGATTCACCGTATAGTTTTTCAGATCTCTGCTGAAAGTGTTTTGTCCCACCTCCCTCTATTTTCTGCTCTGTCTTAATTTCTGACTATCTCAAAGATTACTTGCATAATTATAGAACTTCTTAGTCAACAATGTGCATATCATTGCTGGAACCTATGTCTAACAAAGCTCTTTTCAAACTATCTGGAAATATACAGAGCTAAGTATATTTTTTGGTTCTTCAGAATTGTGTACTGTAAATTGTTGCTGGAATAATTTTATTCAAAGTTGTGCACTGTTATTTTTGATTCACCGTATTGTTTTTCAGATCTCTGCTGAGAGTGTTTTGTCCCTCCTCACCCTGTTTTCTGCTGCGTCTTAAGTTCTGACTATCTGAAGGATTACTTGCATAATAATAGACCCTGTTAGTTAACAGCCTTTATGTCATTGCTGGAACCTGTGTCTAACAGAGCTCTTTTCAAGCTATCAGGAAATATACAGAGCTAAGTATATTTTTTTGGTTCTTCGGAATTGTATATTGTAAATTGTTGCTGGACTAATTTTAATCAGAGTTTTGCACTGTTATTTTTGATTCACTGTATAGTTTTTTTCAGCTCTCTGCTGAAAGTGTTTTCTCCTACCTCCCCCTATTTTCTGCTGTGTATTAAATTCTGACTACCTGAAGGATTACTTGCATAATAATAGACCCTGTTTGTTAGAAACCTGAATACCATTGCTGGAACCTTTGTCTAACAGAGCTCTTTTCAAACTATCTGGAAATATACAGAGCTAAGTATATTTTTTGGTTATTCAGAATTATGTACTATAAATTGTTGCTGGACTAATTTTATTCAGAGTTGTGCACTGTTATTTTTGATTCACTGTATACTTTTTCAGATCTCTGCTGAAAGTGTTTTATCCCACCACCCCTATTTTCTGCTGTGTCTTAAATTCTGACTACCTGAAGGATTACTTGCATAATAATAGACCCTGTTAGTTAACAACCTGCATATCATTGAACCCTTGTCTAACAGAGCTCTTTTCAAACTATCTGGAAATATATAAAGCTAAGTATATTTTTTCTTCAGAATTGTGTACTGTAAATTGTTGCTTGGCTAATTTTATTCAGAGTTGTGCACTGTTATTGTATAGTTTTTCAGATCTCTGCTGAAAGTGTTTTGTCCCAATTCCCCAAATTTTTTGCTGTGTCTTAAGTTCTGACTATCTGAAGGATTACTTGCCTAATAATAGACCCTGTTAGTTAACAGCTTGTATATCATTGCTGGAACCTGCGTCTAACAGAGTTTTTTTCAAACTATATGGAAATATTCAGAAATAAGTATATTTTTTCTTCAGAACTGTGTACTGTAAATTGTTGCTTTGCTAATTTTATTCAGAGTTGTGCACTGTTATTTTTGATTTACTGTATTGTTTTTCAGATCTCTGCTGAAAGTGTTTTGTCCCACTTCCCCCTATTTTCTCCTGTGTCTTAAGTTCTGACTATCTGAAGGATTACTTGCATAAGAATAGACCCTGTTAGTTAACAGTCTGAATACCATTGCTGAAACCTGTGTCTAACAGAGCTCTTTTCAAACTATCTGGAAATATACAGTGCTAATTATTTTATTTGGTTCTTCAGAATTTTGTACTGTAAATTGTTGCTGGAGTAATTTTATTTAGAGTTGTGCACAGTTATTTTTGATTCACTGTATAGTTTTTCAGATCTCTGCTGAAAGTGTTTTGTCCCACCTTCCCCTATTTCTGCTGTGTCTTAAGTTCTGACTATCTGAAGTATTACTTGCATAATAATAAATCCTGTTAGTTAACAGCTTACATATCATTGCTGGAACCTGTGTCTAACAGAGTTTTTTTTCAAATGATCTGGAAATATTCAGAGCTAAGTATGTTTTTTCTTTAGAATTGTGTACTATAAATTGTTGCTGGACTAATTTTATTCAGAGTTGTGCACTGTTATTTTTGATTTACTGTATTGTTTTTCTGATCTCTGCTGAAAGTGTTTTGTCCCAATTTCCCCTATTTTTTGCTGTGTCTTAAGTTCTGACTATCTGAAGGATTACTTGCATAATAATAGACCTGTTAGTTAACAGCTTGCATATCATTTCTGGAACCTGTGTCTAACAGAGCTCTTTTCAAACTATCTGGAAGTATACATAGCTAAGTATTTTTTTGGTTCTTCAAAATTATGTACTATAATTTTTTGCTGGACTAATTTTATTCAGAGTTGTGCACTGTTTTTTTTTTATTCACTGTATAGTTTTTTCAGCTCTCTGATGAAAATGTTTTGTCCTACCTCCCCCTATTTTCTGCTTTGTCTTAAGTTCTGCCTCTCTGAAGGATTACTTGCATAATAATAGATCCTGTTAGTTAACAGCTTGCATATCATTGCTGGGACCTGTGTCTAAGAGAGTTTTTTTCAAACTATCTGGAAATATTCAGAGCTAAGTATATTTTTTCTTCAGAATTGTGTACTATAAATTATTTCTGGACTTATTTTATTCAGAGTTGTGCACTGTTATTTTTGATTTACTGTATAGTTTTTCAGATCTCTGCTGAAAGTGTTTTGTCCCAATTCCCCATATTTTCTGCTGTGTCTTACGTTCTGACTCTCTGAAGGATTACTTGCATAATAATAGATCCTGTTATTTAGCAACCTGCATACCTTTGCTGGAACCCGTGTCTAACAGAGCTCTTTTCAAACTATCTGGAAATATACAGAGCCAAGTATATTTTTTGGTTATTCGGAATTGTGTACTATAAATTGTTGCTGGACTAATTTTATTCAGAGTTGTGCACTGTTATTTTTTATTCACTGTATAGTTTTTCAGATCTCTGCTGAAAGTGTTCTGTCCCACCTCCCCCTATTTTCTGCTGTGTCTTAAATTCTGACTACCTGAATGATTACTTGCATAATAATAGACCCCGTTTGTTAACAGTCTGCATATCATTGCTGGAACTCTTGTCTAACAGAGCTCTTTTCAAACTATCTGGAAATATACAAAGCTAAGTATATTTTTTGGTTTTTCAGATTTGTGTACTGTAAATTGTTGCTTTGTTAATTTTATTCAGAGTTGTGCACTATTTTTGATTCACCGTATAGATTGTCAGATCTCTGCTGAAAGTGTTTTGTCCCCCCCCTATTTTCTGCTGTGTCTTAAGTTCTGACTATCTGAAGTATTACTTGCATAATAATAGATCCTGTAAGTTAACAGCTTGCATATCATTGCTGGAACCTGTGTCTAACAGAGTTTTTTTCAAACTATCTGGAAATATTCAGAGCTAAGTATATTTTTTCTTCAGAGTTGTGTACTATAAATTGTTGCTGGACTAATTTTATTCAGAGTTGTGCACTGTTATTTTTGATTTACTGTATAGTTTTTCAGATCTCTGCTGAAAGTGTTTTGTCCCAATTCCCCATATTTTTTGCTGTGTCTTAAGTTCTGTCTATCTGAAGGGTTGCTTGCATAAGAATAGACCCTGTTAGTTAAGAGCCTGCATATCATTGCTGGAACCTGTGTCTAACTATCTCTTTTCAAACTGTCTGGAAATATGCAGAGCTAAGAGTATTTTTTGGTTCTTCAGAATTGTGTACTGTAAATTTTTGCTGGACTAATTTTATTCAGAGTTGTGCAATGTTATTTTTGAATCACTGTATAGTTTTTCAGATCTCTGCTGCAAGTGTTTTGTCCCACCTCCCCCTATTTTCTGCTGTGTCTTAAGTTCTGGCTATCTGAAGGATTACTTGCATAATAATAGACTCTGTTAGTTAACAGCCTGCATATCATTGCTGGAACCTGTGTCTAACAGAGCTCTTTTCAAACTATCTGGAAATATACAGAGCTAAGTATAATTTTTGGTTCTTCAGACTTGTGTACTGTACATTTTTGCTGGACTAATTTTATTCAGAGTTGTGCACTATTTTTGATTCACTGTATAGGTTTTCAGATCTCTGCTGAAAGTGTTTTGTCCCACCCACCCTTCCTATTTGTGGTTTGTTGTTTAAATTTGGTGGGTTTTGCAGTTGCCCACCCCACTGAAGATTTGATGTGGGACACTCCCCCCAGCCCCATCTCTTTACCACATTCTACCTAATACGCTCCGTCTTCACTTGTTTTTAGTCATTTTTAATTTAATTGCATGTTTTAAACTGTCTTTGGTGTAATATTGCTACATACTCAAGTGTGCTTGCTTGTACTGCATTTGAATTGTTTTTACTGCTGTGTTAGCTACTTTTCTGTAAAAAAAACTGTAAGCGTGTTTCCTTCCTTTCCTGTAACTAGTATAGTCCAGGTGCAGATTTCTTGAATCCAGGACAGTATGTAAGCTTCTGAGCCTCGCCAAGCCTTTCTGTGTTGGAGGGAAGCTTTCTAGCTTGCCAGTGGGAGTGGTAAGCACTGGGTATCCTGTCTGCCACATAATGAGTGGTTCTGGCCATGACATTGTAGTTCTTGGCCATCTGGGCAATCTTTTCCATCTCTCTTAACTTTCTGATTTCAAAGCCCGCATTTGCACTTGTTTCTTTTCTGCAACTCGTCTAGTGCAGATACAGATTCTTAGTTTTAGCACTTGAATTTTCTTATTTATGCTCAGCACTTGTTCAGAACTTGTTGTAAGCACTAAATAAGCTACTAATTACTATAGCACTCAACCTTCCTTATTACCTAGAGGAAAATGTTTTTTGCACTTACTTTCCTCACTTGCTTAGAGAAAAAACAGCTCTTGTACTCATCTTCCTCACTTATCTAGAGGAAGAAAGTTTTTTATTCAGGCATGTCCAAGGGTCAGCTCCCTGTGTTCTCTCCTGTCTATGTGATGAATCTGGGCATCTTGGGGCAATATAGAAATTGCCTCCTGTATACAGACAGCCCTCTCCTCCTACCACCCAACACTACAATCTGTGAGATATGCACTTATCTAGCCAAACTGGAGGTAAAGCTCTCTCCAACCAAGACTGAACTTGATATTCAAGAGGTGAAGGTAAACACTTGCACCCTACCACACTTATCACATAGTCTCACTAAATCTACACCACCAAAATCCACACATAGAAACACAAAAACACTCAAGGAGTCTCTCAGTAATAATCTGCCCAAGCAACAGAGATCTCCAAAGCAGAAATGCAAGCAACTTCCACCCTCCAACACAACCCAAATGACACAAATCCCACAGACTCAGTGTGCCACTCAACCACAGCCAATAAGGCAAAACAACGTATCCAACACACTAGTCATAGGTGACTCTGTAGTCAGGCACACTGATGTCCCACTCACCAGGCTAAATAAGGAGAAGGTAACTGTCAGCTGCCTGTCGGGTGCCAGAATCCTCCACATAACCCACGCACTCAGGTCATGCCACAACAAGTACAAATATGATTCTGTCATTGTCCATGTTGGTGTGAACGACCTAAGACGTACCTCCCTGGACTACATAAAAAGAGACATGGAAGAGCTCTCCAATCTTGTAGCCCAGACAGGTATGACCCTAGCCCTGAGTAGCATTTTGCTATCACCCAGAATGATAGAGCAGTACAAGGACAAAATGATTGACTTCAACAATTGGCTAAGCTTCTGGTGTCATTCTAAGGGGATCCAGCATCTGTCTGTTTGGGATGACATGGTTGACAGACCACGATGCTTTGCCAGAGATGGCCTGCACCTGTCACCCCTGGGATTCCGGATACTGGCTAAGGCGCTTGCCGCCCTTATAGTGCCTTTTTTACGCAAGGTTCAAATGACAAAATCACCACTGTAACAGGAACAGGCAAGCAAAAACAGATGGTAATGCTACTCAATGCTACAAGTCTAAATCTCAAAATGCATTCAGTCGAAGCACTCCTTAAAATATAGAACATCTATATCTGTGCTGTGACTGAGACCTGGTTCAAGGCTCCAGAGAGCACCCCTGCACTACCAGGCTATAACTCATGCCACACTTTTCGGCCATGTAACCTGGACCGGAACACTAAAGGTGGAGGGGTGTAAATATTCATTAAGGATATCCATACCTCCAAGCTAGTTGCTCAGCATAATGCATCCAAGGTTATCCAAGTGCAAGTAACTCTGGGCAAAACTGCAATCCAAATTGTAGCTTGCTACAGATCCCCCACCATGCCCCAGGATTCCCACTCCTCTTTTCTTGATGTACTGGAAAATATTAGGGTTCAACCAAACACCCTAATATTGGGTGAGTTCAACTACCCCACCATTAATTGGGAAAACTACTCGTGTACCAACTCCTTCACACAACGCTTTCTGGAATTCATAAACTCCAATGCCCTGGATCAACTTTTCCACACCCCCACCAGGGGCAACAATATCCTAGACCTAGTCATTACCAACATGAGTGATCGGTGTTCCACACCTGAAGTCAACTCCTTGTTGGTCCGATCCGACCATAAGCTAATCACCCTTGATATCCACATCCCACCCCCACCCCCCATTAAGGAAACCACTGTAAAATAATTCTCCAAAGCCAACTTCATGCTTCTTAAGACAAAAGTGATGAACTTCATGACACCCATGCAGATGGGCAATACAGTTACAACTGCTGAATCCTGCATAAATGCCCTCTATAAGCACTTACACAAGTGCATGAATCGTGCTATCCCAAAGAGAATGAAGATGCTATCCTCCAAAAAAAAGGAAGCCAATATGGTGGTCCCCTGCCATAAACAAACTCTACAACAGAAGGAAGAAATTGTTGCAAAAGAGAGTAAAATCCCATGAGTGGAGGTGCTCCCTGGTCAGCCTCAGTAAGAAGCTGAGATCCCTTATAAGATCCTCCAAAGCTAGCTAAAAAACAAAATCGCCACTGATTCTAAGGACAACCACAAAGCATTCTATAGCTATGTAAAGAATCTCAATGGCAACACCCAGAACTGCTCTGAGTTACAGCACAAAGGCTTGAAAATTACAGAACCAACTGATATTGACAACATCCTGGCAGATAGGTCCAGTGCTAACTTTACCCCCCCACCCCCTAAAGGGCCCACATCTGTACAGGAAGAATGCAGAGTCCCTGTAATCACAATTATGCAGGTAAAAGCTGCACTCTCTAAAGCCAAAAACACAGCATCTATGGGACCGGACAACATCCCAGGCTGCATTTTACACGAACTTCAGAATGAACTGGCTCTCCACCTAAGCACCATGTTCAATCATAGCCTCACATCAGTCTTTGTGCCCACTGAATTGTGTACAGCAACAGTTATCCCACTCCACAAAGGGGGAGCCACCACTGATCCCGGGAACTATCGCCCTATTAGCCTGACGAGCCTGGTCTACAAGGCCATGGAATGTATCATCATGGAACTCATAAACAAAGACATTGGTAACTTCCAAACTCTGTATCCCATCCAGTTCAGGTTTGTGAAAGGCAGATCTTGCCTCCTGAACCTGATCGACGTCATTGAGATAGTCACCAAAGCTGTAGATAAGGGTAAGGTGGTTCACACAGCCTATCTTGACCTGTCCAAGGCTTTCAACACCATCCCCCATTCTGGAATTATAGCTAAACTCACTAAACTAGGTATAAATCCCTACACCACAAGATGGGTTGCCAACTGGCTCACTGGCAGAACCCACACTGTAAAAGTTGCACACTCCAAATCTGACCTCAAACCAGTGACAAGTGGAGTACCACAGGGTTCAGTCCTGGGACTTCTCCTGTTTGGTATCTACTTCTTTGAAGTACAGGCTAACACAGAAAGCCTCTGGCTAATGAAGTTCACAGATGACTGCAAACTAGGAGACATAATCGAGTCCCCAAATGATGTGGAAATCCTACAGAAGGGCCTCGCTGAGACAGATGCCTGGTGTCAGAGCCATGGCCTCAAGCTCAATGCCAAAAAGTGCATTGTCATCACCTTTGGTAAAAACTCTGTACCCATGAACTACTACATAGACAGCAGTCTACTTAACACCGAATGTGTGATAAGAGACCTTGGGACCCAGGTGGACAGTAGTTTGTCCTTTGATAGTCACATTGCCACAGTAGTCAGGAAGCCCTATGTGGCACACCTCATCATAAAAGGGTTCTCATCCAGGAAAAAAAAAGGTCATTGTTCCCCTCTACTTGACACTCATTAGACCCATTATAGAGTACAATGCCTCTTTTGGAATGTAACTCACAAGACATCTGCAGCAGCTGGAAAGGCCGCAGAAATACCTCACAAAGGGGATTACTGGCCTCAAACAGATGCCCTACACTGACCATCTCAAAAAACTCCAGCTTTACTCTGTAGCATATTGCCTACTCCGAGGTGATCTCTGCCTAACATATAGAGCTATGTCAAACCCAGAGCTGTTGGACATGCTACACCTAAAGAAATCCCAATCCCTCCAAGCTACATGCTTTAGGGACCTAAACCTTGTCACCACAGTAAACAGGACATGCTGGAGGGATAGATTCCTGTCCCAGAGACTTCCCATATTCTTGAACAGGCTACCCATCTATGTCAAGCAAAGTTCTTCATTAGCACTCTTCAAGAAAAATCTTGATGAGTGGTTGGGAAACAGGAAATACACCCTGGGGATCACTTCTGTGTCTCTGCTCAACAGTGGCACAGGAAAATAACTTTCTTGGGTGGCGTAAGCTAGGGAACCTTGTTGGCTCAGCTTATGTAGGCCCTCGGGCCAATAGCCTACTACCTACCTGTGAACCTATGAACCTATGTGGTAGGTGGTTTGGGTATGGGTGCTTATTTTAAGGGTAGGGTGTTTACAGAGAAATGGCCTTGTTACTGGTCAGAGAAATGGAAGACTTAAATTACCTTTTTGAAGCTGATGCCCATTTTGGCTTCTATGATAGCATGTCAGAAATATGTTCAGAAAAAGAAGGTGTTGTTTTTCACTGTGATAACTTAGCTCTTGTGCATATTTTGACAAAGAAGATATCAAAGTCTAACCTGATACAATGATTGATGAGAAAAATTGTTTTGCTCTGTTTGAAAAGTAACCTTCCCTTTGCAGTTAAGCAGATTCCAGGTCATTGCAATGCTGTGGCTGAGAGCCCATCTCATTTTCAGTTCCACAAGTTTTGGAGGTTGACACCAGAGCAAAGGTAAATCAAACTGCACTCCCAGATATACTCTGGCTAGTTGGTTAAATGTGGCAAGCTAGTTGATGCAGCAGTCTTGGGCACCATCCACCAAGTGTTCATATGGAACAGCTTTATCAATGGGTGAGAGGCAATGGTCTGTTGGGTTAGTGGCTAAGTACTTGGTTGGTAGGTGGTAGGCAGGAGAAGCTGTAAGGACCATGACAGTACATTTGACTGCATTGTGGGTAGTGGCAAAGTTGTCAGGTGTCAAGGATATGACAAAGGCTTGGTTAATTTTCAGGATGTTGAAAGACTGGAAGAGAGAGTTAGAGCAAGGAATTTAGATTGAAGATTACCAATGGGCAAGCATTTGTTGCATTTATTGAAGAGTTTTCATGCTATTGCACATTGTTGTTTTGATTATGTACTATGGGTAACATTGGCAGTTTTTATGTATGTTGGTGCATTTCATGTTAGCAAATTGTTAGAAGATTTGAGATGGGAGGATGTTGATATCATGGATTCAGCAATTTTGGTATAACTAAGGAGATCTAGTATAGATAAAAGGGGTAAAGGCCTGCAAGTTGTTTTGCATAGAAGTTAGGAGCATTTATTGTGTTCTGTGGCTTGGAGGAAGGAATGGTGTGAAGTTAGACAAAGACAGGCAGGTAGTTTGTTTTTTCCAAGATTGTTCCAGCAAGCAAGTGAAGGCACGTTTTTCTGTTAAAATGCTTAGGAGGGCTTTGGGGAGACACAGCATCAAAGCTGATAGTTATGCCATGCATTCATTCAGAATAGGTAGGGCATCATATTTGGTTGCTAAATGTAGTTCAGTGGATGTGATAAAGAGGGTGGGTAGATGGCAGCCCAAGGCATTCTTGGTCTTCATTAGGTAGACTAATGTTTTCAAATCAGCATATTAGGTAGTGTAAATGTGTTAGTGTTTCTGTTAACATTTGCATCTGTTGGTTAACATTTGTTTTTTTGCAGGTCCCAAATGAGCATTCATCATTAGATATTCCTCTACGTATTGAGCAGCTTGTAGAGTGGAGGTGAGAGCATGAGGTTCAAGGCTGAGCCTGGATGTGGCAGCATGTGAAGCACTTTGTGCTGGTCATGGTTGATGTGGGTGTTGGAAGAGGTAAGAATTCAATATGGCAGGCCTAGCTAATTAGTCATTCATTTAGGAGGTAATGATCTGAGGGTGGTTCCAAAAAAGGATTACTTTTGTGGATTTTATATGATTTGCTAAAGGTAAAACAGTTGTTCCCTGGTATTATGGTAATTGAGACTGCTATAATTCCAAGGTTAGTTTGGAAGTCAGTGATTAAGTATAGTGCAGCAGAAACTAGTATGTGGCTTGTAAATCAGTGGGTACCAAGGACAAGTGTGGCATTTAGAAATCCACTGTAGTTTGTCATGGCAGGGTTCATATGAGTGATTGAGGTCTTGACTTTTTTAATGTTCAGTTGTTGTTTTTGAAGGCCATATTAGAAGTTAAGTAAGTTGCAGTAGGAGTCAAGATGGTTTAGGTGAGGACCCAGTATGGTTTTGTCATGATGGGGTTCATTTTAGTAATCTAAGTATAGGTTTGTTTATTATTCAGTTGCTTTTGAAGAATGTATTAGCAGAAAAGTAAGTTGCAGTAGGAATCAAGAAGGGTTAGTTAATTGGGGGGACAGGCTGCTTGGCAGCCTGGTGTGTTGAAACAGGGGCCTCTCCTCCAGTTATGGAAGGGTGCCCCCCTCCACACACATACACACTTTTGTTCCTTTCTATCTATTCTTAAGCCCAGCAGCATTGTGAAAGTGGTTAAAGTGAGTGGTGAATCGCTGCTTATGCATAACAGTGGACGGTCTGTGAGCATTGAGGATGCTGCTGCTGTTTGATATGGGTAGTGATGTGCCATGGTGCTGGATTATAGTAATTATTGATTGTGTTTTTTTTTTCAGGTTGTAATTTAAGCTGGTCAAGTCTGAGGTGGTGGTAAAGTGTGAGGTGTGCATTTTGGCATGTGCCCACGAGAGTTGTATTATATATTTTATTGATGTTTGGTATGTGAATTTTACTCTATTAACAAAGCTGGTTGCAGCATCCCTTTGGTGGTGTTCTTGTCTTGTGGGTTGAAAGGTAAGGCTCAAAAAAGAAAATGAAAAACTATATTTATAAAATCTTCATCATTAGATCACCACCGCAGTAGCCTAAGCTATATATGACATATTCTGCCAGGACTGGATTAGCTGGCCAGCTTCAAAAGCTTTGGGAACCTTCTATGTGCACCAGCCACTGTAACCCTTGAGGAGAGACTATGAAGTCAATGGCTGTTGTGCCAAAACCTCAGAACTTTTTTGTCATTGAAGTACACTTTTCCCTACAGGCTTTGATTGACAGATGGTGGGATAGTGCTTCTTCAAGGATGAGCACATAGGTACCCTTTTGGGGAATACCTTCCTCTTTATCACTTTTTGAGGAGAAAAGTTTATCTTTCTCATCAAAAGTTTATACTAGAGGCTAAGACTGCTATATTTAGTGGTTGTCACAAAAACTTTTACTTCACATCTTTCATCTTTTAGTCAGGGTTCCCTTTTAGAAAATCTCTGTCAGATTACTATTTTTTATGAGAAAAAGTTTTACTTTCTAGCAAAATCAGTAGCTAGGGATTAGGACTTGCAGTTTAGGGTGGGATGTCGTTAAAAAAATTCTACCTCAAAACTTGTTTTTCCTGGTCAGGTTGATTCAGTTACTCTCCAAGGCTTTGATACTGACTTATCAGGCATCATTTTTAGTGTACAGGTAGTACTAGATCCATATGGATTTCTCTTTTAAATGATCACTTTTGTGGAAAAAAAGTATTACTTTTCTGTCAAATAGAGGCTGGGGCTAGTGTGTTTAGTGGTTGTAACTAAAACATTTTACCTCAAAACCTAACTCTTCAGTCAGGAGATAAAACCAACTCTACGGGGCTTTGCTATCCACTTGCTAGAAGTTTTTTTTTTTTTTTCAGAAAGGACATAGACCTGGCTCTCAGCAACTTGATTGTTCCCTCCCCCAGATACTAGAAGAGAAGACTTACATGGGAGGCTTCAGTTTTATCTCCAGCTTCCTCTTCACCTCAGCCACTGGAGAGAGAGCCTGCTGTAGCCATATCAAGTTCCTCAGATTGCTCATTAATTTCTCTCATTCTAGTGGTGATCCTAGGGAAGCCACTAAGGACTGGGAGGTAGGCATATCCTCAGAGGCTGTTTAGTTTCCTTTTTTGGGTAACATAGAGCCACACTTTTTGGTAACAGGTAACAGGGAAGGAAGCAAGGTTCTTTCGCTAAGCTGCTCAGAGGATCTTCTTTCTCAAGGAAGGGACCATTTTCAGATTGCTATTTTTCTAGAAGGGGTTTCCAAGGAAAATGAAACATAAAGTTAGACATTTTTCTTCCCTAAGGTAAACAAGGAGGATTGTCTGGGAATTGTTAAAGGTTTATATGAAGCCTTTCAGTACTTTAGTTATCAATTTCCCCTAATTTAAAAAGCTAAATAGTTTTCTCACTTTCAGAGTATGATTCTCAATCTGAAGAGTAGACTTGGACTTTGTTTCTCAGGTTCCCATTTCACACAATGGGTAGTCTGGCTCTGAGGAAAGTTATTCTTTGGATTCTTCACCTAAAGTGCTGTCTTTTTCTGATACTATTGCCAGAATGAATGAGTTATTTTAGTGGGACAAAAATAAATACCAGAATTCCAGCAAAGATATTATGATTTATTAAAGGTGGCTTTTCCTCAAACTGTAGCTATTCCTCATGTTTAGCAAGCCTTAGAGGTAGGGTTGCCAGCTGTCTGTTTTTTGACCAGACTGTCCGGTTTTCTGACAAATTGTCCAATGACAAATTTTATTCAAAACCAGACACGCGAAGTCCGGGTTTTGTGCCACTGCCATGGTCTCAAGCATTTCTTCCGAGTCCTGTGCCATCGTTACTCTCTATCTCTCTCTCCCCCTCCTTATTGCCTATGGTCCCAGTGTGTTTTTTCAAGGGTGTTCTACTTTAAAAACGCCGTTTGCATCTGGTCGCACAGACACAGAAGAAGCTGAAATTGTTTACATGATGTCTTCATCTTCCGCGCGGTAGAATTTGAATTCCAGTCTCCACTCCAGAAGACGTTTGGACTTCGCAACGGAGAGGACCACAATGAATGGTTGGCTGGATAGGACAAATCAGAGAAGTAGGGGTGTGTGTGTGTGTGTGTGTGTGTGTGTGTGTGTGTGTGTGTGTGTGTGTGTGTGTGTGTGTGTGTGTGTGTGTGTGTGTATGAGGCTGTTGCTGCTATGAAAAGGAGAGCAACTGAAACGTAATTAACTTAAGGGGAAGTTTTTTTTTTTCTAATTTGATCATGCAGAGGCCAGGAAACATTGTATGGTTGGTATCTTATGTGTGTGTTATACAGTCTCACTGTCATTGTATTGCACTGCATTGAATGCCTATTGACAGACACAATGTTTAGAACTGATGCACCATTTTAGATTTGTGTTGTTTGTAAAGCACCGGGCTTGCTTAGGAGTCTTTTTTTTCTTTTTATAAGTAGTTGCATTGTATAAAATCTAGGCTGCAGGCCTGCAGTAACACTGGCGGTCTGTGTTTTGCAGGATGTCTTGACGTTTGAAAGGTCGCTGTATGTTGCCACTGAGCGGTGAAATTTGTTTATTTTAGATGTACCCATTTTCTAGTTAACTTCAGCAGTAAAGCCACGTCGGAGAGGATACTTTACTGGAGTTAGAAGCAGAAATGATATTTTGCTGTAGAACATTTGTGATCTTGAGTTGGTAAGTGGGTTGATGTTGGTCGGAGTAACATGGTATTAAGTTACTGCTTTCTCACCCTATCTTGTGTATGTTGTTTAAAGAGTGTTTGTTATTTTGCCTGTATCTTTAATTTTTCTATGGTGAACCTTTTGTTAACATTTAAAAACTATTAATTGTTGTTTAAAAGTAGCATGTTTTAAAACATTGCATAATAACCAAAACAGGAGTAGTATGTCACTAGTTTGTAAGTACTCTTTTTTTGATACATAGCCTTTCCTACCAAAAAGCTGATTCAGCACTAGATTAGTATGGAATGAACACTTTATTATGAAATCAAGCCCTTGAATTCCAAGTCTTTTTCTTAGAGTTCAAAAGTTTCCATAATAAAGGTGATCCTCTTTTTGTCACATTAAATGGCTACATGTTAAGCGTATGACACAATTAAGTTATATTTTTTCACATTTCTAACAAATGCTCATATTTTTGGATCATAGGCAGTAACAAATAATATGACAAATGCTCATATTTTTGGATCATAGGCAGTAAAAAATAAATAAATAAATAAGCTGTGGTGGTGTAGCGGTAGCGTTATTGCCTCACAGCAAGAGGTTCTCCAGTTCGATTCTTGGCTGGAGCGCCTTCTGTGTGGAGTCTGCATGTCCTCCCTGCAGTCGAGTGGCATTCAAAAGACATGTATGAATGGGCGTGCCTTTGTTGAAGGTTGGGCTTCGGGCTGGCACCTCAGCACCGTAAAAATCTACTGCCAATCAGACCGGAGTTTTGCTGTGGTGACCCCTAACCAGGAAAAGCCGAAAGAAGAACAAGGCAGTAAAAAATAAGTTCAAATGACAAACTATTCAATGCTAACTAATCTCTTCTAGGTCTTAAACTTAATTTTGTAAAGCACTATGTTTGTCTTTCGGCTTTTCCCGGTTAGGGGTCGCCACAGCGGAACTCTGGGCCGCTAATGATTGCAAAGCACTATAAATACAGTAAATCTTAATTTTTTGTAAGTAACTTAGACTATTTACATAAATGCTCAAGCAAAGGTAAACTTAATCCACAACCACAACTGGCCACTTGACCAGATGCATTTTCTTTGAACATGGGTTCCAGTGCTGTTTCGGTGAATGTGAGATTTAAAGGCAGAGTAATTTTAATGCTAAGTCTGTTTTCATTGTGAGACTGTAATTGCTTTGTTTAGCAAATGTGTATCAGTGTCTGAAAGCAGGCACCTGGAACAGAAAAAAGAGGGCGTTCCCATCAGCTGATGTCATGGTGATGTCACAAAATGGGCGGAGCGTGGACAGGAGAGGGGGTGGGAATGGGTGGAGTTGTGGGTGATGCAAGGGGCGTGACCTTAGTCCAGTTTTAGCCACAAAGAAAGCTGGCAACCGTACTTAGAGGATGTTTTCCTTACAGCTAGCAATTTGTCTGATAGTCACCCATCTGCTCTCAGAAAGTCTTTTAAATTGTATAAGGTACAACAGACCCACACATTGTTTAAAAACCTCAGGTCAGACCTTGCAATAACTCCTCTGTCAAACACCTTATGGCAGTTAATCTTATTTCTCCTGACAATCTTAGGAAAGCCTTTGATAGGTTTGAGAAGAAAGTTAATTATTCTTCTATTACTTCAGCTTTCAGAATAAAAATCATCAGGCTCACATGTCAAAGCTCTTGCTGGCTTCCTTTCACAACATGAGAAAATTAATTGTGGACCTTCCTTATTCAGAGACTAGTTTTTTCTTTGTCTCAAATAAGCAAATACACTCTAAAAATTTCTTATGGCACTGCTGATGCTATTTCCAAAGCAGCTGTCACTGGGTCAATGATGAGAAGAATGGGCTGCCTACATTCTCAGAATTTACCAGAAGATGCCAAAACCTGAGCTTCTGAATAGTCCCCTAGATAAAGACATATTATCTGTTCATTCCTCTGCTAAGGTTCTTAAATTTCTTGATGAAAGAGGAAGGTTAATTCAGGGACGTATCCAGATTTTCCAACCCTCCATGCCAAAATATAGTCAAAGCTTTCCTTCTAATTTAAGTTCCTTAACAAAATAAACAATCCCAGCAAGGCACAGGCAAACCAAATTTCAGAAAGCAATGTTAGGGAGATTCATAAGAGGGAAGGACCTCCCAAAACCAGGGACAGTCCTGGCAATCCTATAGTGTTTGCTCAAAGTCTAAGTCTTCACTTTTCCCTATGGCACCAGATAACTTCAGACGCTTGGGTTCTGAGAATCATTCAGAAAGCTACAGTTGACAGTAGGATCCCTTCCTCTTTTTCAAATGATTTATCTTCATCCAATCCAATCAAACCTCCCCGTTCCCTTCTATCTTAAATCAGATGCTGTTTCTTGATCAAACTGGAAAATGTTTTTTTTCAAGAATCTTTCTAATGCCAAAGAAGGAAGGCACCTGGAGAGCTTTCTTTTCTAAATCTTTACATAAAAATTCCAGAAATCCAAATGCTTTCTCTACAGTCTGTTACCTCTCATTCCATTCCATTCATTACTTTCAGTTTTTCTGGTAACTCTGGGTTTAAAAGCTACTGAAGCTTATCATCACATTCCAGTTCTCAAAGATTTCAGAATTTTTTGTTTTTCTGTGTCTGTTTTTTATTTTTAGTATGCTGTTTTGCTCTTAGGGTTGTCAACAGCTTTAAAAATGTTTGCAAAGTGGCTCATGCCTGTGGTAGCCCATTGCAGGTTGTAGGGCATTCACATTTTTCCATATTTAGATGACTATCTTATTTTTGCCAATTCTTTCTCAAGATGGCAAGAATCTCTGACTTGGGTAAAAACATTTTTCTCAGCCCTGGTTTTCAGGCAAACACATAAAAATCTTCTCTCATTCCTTCTTGTAGGATAGTGTTTCTGGGCTGTTTACTGTCTATATCCCTCCTGATGGCCTTTTTGCCTCAGAACAAAGTGATATGTTATAATGAACAGTTTTTTTTTTTATTTTTCTATCAGAGTCTGTCAGGCAATATCTCAGAATTCTAGGTTTCATGGCATCTTCTATTATCAGGATTCCTCTGACCAGACTTCATATGAGAAAAATTCAGTGGTTCATGAAATTAGCTTCAACTGAACACCAACACTGAGCTTCTGAATAGTCCCCTAGATAAAGACATATTATTTGTTAATTCCTCTGCTGTGGTTCTTAAATGGCTTGATGAAAGAGGAAGGCTATATTCAGGGACTTAACCAGATTTTCCAACCCTCCATGCCAAAATATAATCAAAGCTTTCCTTCTAATTTAGGTTCCTTAACAAAATAAACAATCTCAGCAAGGCACAGGCAAACAAAATTTCAGAAAGCAATGTTAGGGAGATTCATAAGAGGAAAGGCCTTCCCAAAACCAGGGACAGTCCTGGCAATCCTATAGTGTTTGCTCAAAGTCTAGGTCTTCACTTTTCCCCGTGGCACCAGATAACTTCAGACACTTGGGTTCTGAGAATCATTCAGAAAGCTACAGTTGGCAGTAGGATTCCCTTCCTTTTTTCAAGTGATTTATCTTCATCCAATCCAATCAAACCTCCCCGTTCCCTTCTATCTTAAATCAGATGCTGTTTCCCTGTCAAACTAGAAAATGATTTTATTCAAGAATCTTTCTAATGCCAAAGAAGGAAGGCACCTGGAGAGCTTTCGTTTCTAAACCTTTACATAAAAGTTCCAAAAATCCAAATGCTTTCTCTACACCAGCCATAAACAAACTCTACAACAAAAGGAGGAAGCTACTACAAGATAGAGCAAAATCCTTAAAAGGTAAGACACCCTTGATCACTATAAGTAAAAAACTAAGAGCTCTCATAAAATCATCCAAAGCAAATTTCGAGAGAAAAATAGCTAAAGACTCAAAAGACAATCGTAAGGCCTTCTTTAGCTATGTTAGAAACCTGGGAGGAAACTCCCAGATATGCTCAGAGCTAGTTCAAAATGATGTGAAGATTACTGATCCTACAGACATTGCCAACATACTGGCTGTCAGGTTCAGTGCAAACTTCCCCCAAAAGGAGAGATATCTATACCAAACGATTGCAGCCCCCAAACATCTCCAGCGCCCAAGTGAGAACTGCTCTCCAAAGCAAAAACACAGCTTCCATGGGACCTGATGGTGTCTGTGTGCTCCATGAACTCAATGAGGAATTAAACCCACATGTAGGCCAGCTGTTTAATCAAAGTCTTACCTCTGGATACGTGCCAGGAGTGGCGCACTGCAACTGTGGTACCACTTCACAAAGGCGGTGCCTCCACCAACCCTGGAAATTACCGCCCATTAGCTTGACAAGCCTTATCTGCAAAGCCATGGAGAGGATCATAATGGACCTCATAAATAAAGACATAGGGAATTTGCAGACTTTGGATCCAACCCAGTTTGGCTTTGTCAAAGGCAGATCATGCCTTTAAACTTGGTTGACTTTTTCAAACAGTCACCAAAGCCATTGATGAGGGAAAGGCAGTCCATACAGCCTACCTCGATCTGGCTAAGGCCTTCGATACAATACCCCATTCGGGTATCATTGAAAAACTCATCAGCTTAAATGTCAACCCATACATCACAAGATGGGTTGCAAACTGGCTGAGTGACAGAACCCACAGGGTCAGAGCTGCTGGCGCCATGTCAGACTCAAAGCCTGTCACAAGTGGTGTCCCACAGGGCTCAGTCCTGGGCCCACTCTTGTTTGGCATCTACTTTTCCGAGTACAAGCAAACACAGGAGGGTTATGACAAAGTTTGCAGATGACTGCAAACTGGGCCATAGTAGAAAACACATCTGACACAGATATCCTTCAGAAGGGTCTCACAGAAACGGATAACTGGTGCCAGAGCCACGGCCTAAAGTTAAATGCCAAAAATGCATAGTCATACCCTTCGGAAAACAAGGTTACCCTAGCTACCAAATAGGTGGCAATCCACTGAGCACAGAAGAAGTTATCAGGACCTGGGGACCCAGGTTGATAGTAGTCTGTCATTCGACACCCATGTAGCTAAAGTAGTTAGGAAGACCTTCTACATTGCCCACCTTATCATGAAGGGATTCTCATCTAGATCAAGGGAGGTCATAGTCTCCCTTTACTCATCACTCATCAGACCAATGATTGAGTACAATGCCCCATTCGGAATGTATCTGACCCGACACTTGCAGCAGCTGGAGAGGCCACAAAAGTTCCTCACCAAAAGGATAAAGGGTCTCAAAATCTGTCCTATGCTGCCCGACTGAAAGAACTCCAGCTCTATTCAGTCGCCACCCTTGCTCAGAGGTGACCTTTGCCTAACATACAAGGCCATGTCAAACCCAGATTTGATGAATATGCTTCACCTCAAAAATCTAGATCCATCAGAGCCACAAGAGACTTAAACCTTGACACGGCTATTAATAGGACGTGCTGGAGGGATAGATTCATCACCCAAAGACTCCCTATGCTGTGGAACAAAATCCCGGTACATGTGAGGCAGAGCACGCTGGCCTTGTTCAAGAGAAATCTTGACCAATGGATGGGAGATCGCAGATATACCCCAGGGATTACCTCAGTGTCACTGCTCGACAGAGGCACAGAAAAATAATGGGTATAGTTCCCCATACTAAAGGGGTGGCGTAAGCCACAAAACGATGGGCTAGGCTTGTAAATGCCCTCGGGCAGATAGCCTAGTATGAACCTATGAACCTATGAACCTATGAACCTACAGTCTGTTACCTCTCATTCCATTCCATTCATTACTTTCAGTTTTTCTGGTAACTCTGGGTTTAAAAGATACTGATGCTTATCACATTCCAGTTCTCAAAGATTTCAGAAATTTTTGTTTTTCTGTGTCTGGTTTTTATTTTTAGTTTGATATTTTGCTCTTAGGGTTGTCAACAGCTTTAAAAATGTTTGCAAAGTGGCTCGTGCCTGTGGTAGCCCATTGCAGGTTGTAGGACATTCACATTTTTCAATATTTAGATGACTACCTTATTTTTGCCGAATCTTTCTCAAGATGACAAGAATCTCTGACTTGGATAAAAACAACATTTTTCTCAGCCCTAGTTTTCAGGCAAACACATAAAAATCTTCTCTCATTCCTTCTTGTAGGATAGTGTTTCTGGGCTGTTTACTGGATATACCCCTCCTGATGGCCTTTTTGCCTCAGAACAAAATGATATGTTATAATGAACAGTTTATTTTATTTTTCTACCAGAGTCTGTCAGGGAATATCTCAGAATTCTAGGTTTCATGGCATCTACTATTATCAGGATTCCTCTGACCAGACATCTTATGAGAAAAATTCAGTGGTTCATGAAATTAGCTTCAACTCAACACCAGCACCCCTTTCATTTCAAATCCCAGTGCTAGGGTTTGTGAAAAGGAGTTATGCTTGTGGGTGAATCAGTTATTTTTCAACCCAGGTCTCCCTTTTTATCTTCTGGTGCCTCCTCAGTCTGCAATCACAGATGCACCAGACTTTCTTTGGGGAGCTGTGCTCAAGGATATGAAAGTCCATGGCCACGCAAGAAAGATAAATTAAGGCACAAATGTCAAAGATATTATGGTACTAATAACTGCCCTGAAATTTCTAAACCATCTTTGGAATCTATTTTCTCTGCTTGTAAACACATGCAGCACCACAACAATGTGGTACACAAACAGACTTGGGAGGGGCAGGTTCTACTCACTTTGCAGACTAGGGGCCTTGGCTCCCTCAGGGAAGCCTTGTGGATCCATCTTGGACTCAGCTATTGAGGCTTTCAAAGGAATGATCTCTTGACCCAGAGAACAGACTTCCCTCTCCAGCTCTGGTTCATCCACCCCCCCACAGGAATTCCCCACATCCAGAGCCTGCTCATCCTGTCCCATCAGGGCAGCCACCATCCAAAAGGCTTGAGACCCTCCTAGTAGAGGAATCCCTGTCTCCCTTTGAGTCCTCTCCAGAACATCCCACCAAAGAAGAACACCAAAAGCAAAAGTGTAAAAGCAACCACATTGTTTCCCTCAGGAATCACTCACAGAAATGCTGACTTCAATGAAGTGGAAGGCTCTCCCAGATCCTCTCTTCAGGATGTCACATTTGGAGAAATTTTGGACCTGCTAAGATAGAAAGGGGAGTGGTCCATTGAAGCCCCTTCCCAAGATGCATCCGTATTCCTTGTGGCTTTTGGGGTTGGCCCATCTACCTCTTAAAAACTTATTTCCAAAAGCAGGAAAACAGCGTGGTTCAGCTAGCCAGTATAATTACGAAATGAATGGCTCTAGTGCACTTTGAAGTAACTCAAGAACAGCAACAGTCGTAGTTCCAATAGCAGGTTAAATCCTTTATTTTAACAGACAACAGAACTCTCCAAACAAGCGCTTTTGCCTGGTTGTACCAGGCTTTATCAAGTTGAATTAAATGAATGCTTTCTGTCCTTTATATACTAAAAGTATTCAGTCATGTGATATTTGCAGCACTTGCTAATTACATTAATTAACAGAACTTCTGCTTGTTAAAAAATGCAGTTTAAAAGTCTAAATGATTCTTAAAGAAATACTAATTCCAAAATTAACATAAATATATACTGACATAAATATTCTAAAATCTACCCAGTAGGAACATGTATATGCTCTCAGTAGTTTCATAAAAATTCTTCTTAAAAATATATACACAAAATAAAAATGTTTTGTGTTCATTTTTATATGTTAAAAAGTATTTTACATTGTGAAAGAAGTCAGAAACCAAACATTGTTTAAGTATTCTTAGCTTGTTTAAACAAGCTCTCTATAGCTCTTCCTTTCTATATAATTAGAATTTCTATAACAAGTGTCAGGAAAATAAAGCTTAGAATATAGGCAGTGTCTATTTGTAAAAGAGAGGTAAAGCCAAATCTCTGTAAGGTGAGAGGTAATAATGATGGAAGAGTAGAACCATATATTAAGTCTGTGGATGTCTTCAGCCAATATAGTTAATGTAATTTATCTCTGTTTATTTTTAATACACTCTTCAAGCTAATACTATCTTTAAGGCCAGGATGGTGGGTGGCATTTAACTTAATCTGCCAAATTAGTTCGTGATTTTCTAGGCGAGATTCCCAATCCCCACCCCTGGCATCCTGCTTGACCTGTTCAATTACCAGAAATTTTAGCTGCATGTTAGGGCAATTTAAAAAATGTTTATAAAATGCATTTGTCTCCCTTTTTCTTTTGATGTCATTGAGGTGCTCATAAATGCGTCTTTTGAGCATTCTCTCTGTCTTCCCTATATAAAAACTGTCACAGGACAGACAGACCCCCAGATATACTACCCCTTTGGTAGTACAAGTGTATCTGTCATAGGGGTATAAACATGTCTTTCTAGCAGCTAAATAATAACACTCCTTTTCTATTATGTAACTACATTGGTTGCAGGCCCCACATTTTTGTGTGCCCAATTTTCTTGTGTTTCTGAAATTTTTGTTGTCTTTTCTACATTCAAATAACCCTTTAAGGTTAGTGTCCCTCTTCCTGGTGTAGCTTACATTGTCAGGTAAAAACTGATGGATGTCTTCATTTAACGCTAAAATAGGCCAAAAAGTGTTGATAGTGCTTTCAATAACATCTGAGCCCCCATTAAAAGTATAAACAAAATTGTTTTTTAAAAGTGAATTACTCTGTTCGTTGTTAGGTTGCTTTGTAACTATTCCTTTTCCCAATAAAGGGGGATACAGGGAATCTCTTTTGTTTGCTACCTCTAATGCTAGTGTTTTCAATAAAGTGTGGGGATTTCCTCTTTGTAGGAACATGTCCTCTAGTATGTTGATCTCTTGCAAAAATAATCCATTTGTGCTAGACATTCTTGAGGCTCTTATAAATTGCCCCTTTACAATGCCTCTCTTAGTGTAATGGGGGTGTCCACTGTCATAATGCAGGAAGGTGTTAGAGTGTGTCTTTTTTCTATAAATACTTGTTTGAAAGCAACCTGCTGTGGTGTTCTTACTCAACAATACGTCTAAATAATGTAAAGAGCAATCACTGATTTCATGTGTGAAGGACAAAAATGTAGTAGTTATGCTCAAATAGTTAAAAAATTCTCCAAACTCTTCCTTGTTGCCCTTCCATAAAATGCATATATTATCTAGATAACGTTTGTACAATATAATGTGTTCTTTCCATTTTGTGGTATGGATAAAGGCCTTCTCCCATCTGTAGAGGACAATGTTAGCATAAGACGAAGCACATGAGGCACCCATAGCCACCCCTTTCCTCTGTTGGAAAATTTCCCCGTTAAAGTAAATATAGTTGTTTAATAATACAGTTTCCATTAACTCAACTATTAAATTAATTAAGCTTCCTGTCAGCCCAGATTCAGTGGCCAAAATTTTGTTGAACCAGTCCAGACCTGTACTGTGTGGTATGCTAGGGAACAATTCTATAACGTCTATAGTGACTAATAAAAGGTCAGGGTCAAACAGGTTGGGTGTAATGTTGCCTATAAATTCCCATGAGTCTTTACAGATGTAAGTAATAGTTGAAATAAGATGTTTCAAATTCTGATCTATAAATATGCCTATCGGCTCCATGATGCTCCCTGCTCCTGCTATGATGGGTCTGAATTTCAGGGGTGCTAAGCCCTTATGTACCTTAGGTATCCTGAACATAACCGGGATTTTCGGTTTAGGTACAGAGAGAAAGTTGTAAAGTTTTTCATTAATGCCCCCCTGGTTGAGATAGTCTTTAAGCGTGCAGTGTATCTTGGAAGTGGCTAGGTTATATTCATTTCTTGAAATTAGCTCATAAGTTTCTCCATCTTGCAGGATGTTATGTATGTAAGTCTCGTATTCAGAATTATACATAAGGACTACCCCTCCACCCTTGTCGGGTCTCATCACTCTGATATTTTCTTTATTAATATGTTCAATAAGTTGGAGTAAATGGGAATCCAAGTTGTTTTTAGTTTTTTTATCCTGAGTGTTAATTCTCTCCCTGAGTGCATTTTCCACTAATTCTTCAAATACTTTCAAGTTGGGGTGTGTGGGGGGGTTAAAAGTACTTCGTCTGAGTGTGTCCTCTAATCTCTCTTGACCTTTAAAGTAAATAGCTAGGTTCAACTTCCTGACAAATAATTTAAATTCAATTACTGTTTTGGAAATGTCCATAGGTCATGTAGGAACAAAATGCAGCCCTTTGGTAAATAGCTGAAAAAATTCAGGAGTGATGCTGGCATCTGTGTAGTTATAAATCTTAAAATTGTTTTCACTATACTGTTTCACTGTACCTAAACCGAAAATAGTACCACACAGTACAGGTCTGGACTGGTTCAACGAAATTTTGGCCACTGAATCTGGGCTGACAGGAAGCTTAATTAATTTAATAGTTGAGTTAATGGAAACTGTATTATTAAACAACTATATTTACTTTAACGGGGAAATTTTCCAACAGAAGAAAGGGGTGGCTATGGGTGCCTCATGTGCTTCGTCTTATGCTAACATTGTCCTCTACAGATGGGAGAAGGCCTTTATCCATACCACAAAATGGAAAGAACACATTATATTGTACAAACGTTATCTAGATGATATATGCATTTTATGGAAGGGCAACAAGGAAGAGTTTGGAGAATTTTTTAACTATTTGAACGCAACTACTACATTTTTGTCCTTCACACATGAAATCAGTGATTGCTCTTTACATTATTTAGACATATTGTTGAGTAAGAACACCACAGCAGGTTGCTTTCAAACAAGTATTTATAGAAAAAAGACACACTCTAACACCTTCCTGCATTATGACAGTGGACACCCCCATTACACTAAGAGAGGCATAGTAAAGGGGCAATTTATAAGAGCCTCAAGAATGTCTAGCACAAATGGATTATTTTTGCAAGAGATCAACATACTAGAGGACATGTTCCTACAAAGAGGAAATCCCCACACTTTATTGAAAACACTAGCATTAGAGGTAGCAAACAAAAGAGATTCCCTGTATCCCCCTTTATTGGGAAAAGGAATAGTTACAAAGCAACCTAACAACGAACAGAGTAATTCACTTTTAAAAAACAATTTTGTTTATACTTTTAATGGGGGCTCAGATGTTATTGAAAGCACTATCAACACTTTTTGGCCTATTTTAGCGTTAAATGAAGACATCCATCAGTTTTTACCTGACAATGTAAGCTACACCAGGAAGAGGGACACTAACCTTAAAGGGTTATTTGAATGTAGAAAAGACAAAAATTTCAGAAACACAAGAAAATTGGGCACACAAAAATGGGCCTGCAACCAATGTAGTTACATAATAGAAAAGAGGTTATTATTTAGCTGCTAGAAAGACATGTTTATACCCCTATGACAGATACACTTGTACTACCAAAGGGTAGTATATCTGGGGGTCTGTCTGTCCTGTGACAGTTTTTATATAGGGAAGACAGAGAGAATGCTCAAAAGACGACGCATTTATGAGCACCTCAATGACATCGAAAGAAAAAGGGAGACAAATGCATTTTATAAACATTTTTTAAATTGCCCTAACATGCAGCTAAAATTTCTGGTAATTGAACAGGTCAAGCAGGACGCCAGAGGTGGGGATTGGGAATCTCGCCTAGAAAATCGCGAACTAATTTGGCAGATTAAGTTAAATGCCACCCACCATCCTGGCCTTAACGATAGTATTAGCTTGAAGAGTGTATTAAAAATAAATAGAGATAAATTACATTAACTATATTGGCTGAAGACATCCACAGACTTAATATATGGTTCTCTCTTCCATCATTATTACCTCTCACCTTACAGAGATTTGGCTACCTCTTTTACAAATAGACACTGCCTATATTCTAAGCTTTGTTTTCCTGACACTTGTTATATAAGTTCTAATTATATAGAAAGGAAGAGCTATAGAGAGCTTGTTTAAACAAGCTAAGAATACTTAAACAATGTTTGGTTTCTGACTTCTTTCACAATGTAAAATACTTTTTAACATATAAAAATGAACACAAAACATTTTTATTTTGTGTATATATTTTTAAGAAGAATTTTTATGAAACTACTGAGAGCATATACATGTTCCTACTGGGTAGATTTTAGAATATTTATGTCAGTATATATTTATGTTAATTTTGGAATTAGTATTTCTTTAAGAATCATTTAGACTTTTAAACTGCATTTTTTAACAAGCAGAAGTTCTGTTAATGTAATTAGCAAGTGCTGCAAATATCACATGACTGAATACTTTTAGTATATAAAGGACAGAAAGCATTCATTTAATTCAACTTGATAAAGCCTGGTACAACCAGGCGAAAGCGCTTGTTTGGAGAGTTCTGTTGTCTGTTAAAATAAAGGATTTAACCTGCTATTGGAACTACGACTGTTGCTGTTCTTGAGTTACTTCGAAGTGCACTAGAGCCATTCATTTCGTAATTATACTGAATAGCTGAACCACGCTGTTTTCCTGCTTTTGGAAATAAGTTTTTATCTGTTTTTTTTATTTGGCTCTGTTTGGTGTTTGCCATCTACCTCTTGGTTGGTTCCTGTCACAGATGAGGTGGTAGATCTCCAAGTGAGCATTGAAGGAAGCAAACATTACCGAGCCTGTTCCCTGATAAGTTACTTGTGTCGTCAAAGGTCTATCCCCACTGGAGCAAGGGCCCTGCCATAGATACTATTGTGGTGGCGTCAACCATCAAAAAGGAAGTAGCAGAGGAGAGTTCCATTTTCCAACCACTGAAAAAGGAGTGCTGGGCATTGGACAGGTTTGGGAAGTGAGTTTATGCATCAGCATCCTTTGCAGTTAAGGTGCTAAATTATTTGGCACATGTTACTTGATGTCGGAGAGATTTGACTAAGGAGCTTTCCAAATTTCTCTCAGGATCCCTGTCTGCATATCAGAAGAAACATTAATTTACAATTGACCACCCTTCAGTCATTATCCAAAGTCTCAAAACATCTGATTTCCAATACCAAGTAAAGTACTTCTAGAGCAGCTAGCACCAACATTACAGTTAGGAGACATGCCTGGAAACAGCTTTGTTATTTTGTGGAATAAAATAGGAATGGAAAACAGGAAAGTAAATAATGTGGGAAGAAATAGCCAGGGAATTGTTATGGCTAGGCTTGTATAGGCCCTAGGGCTGATAGCCTAGTACCAACCTATGAACCTATGAATATTTCAGATATCCCTCTCACCAGGCTGGATAAGGAAAAGGTCACAGTCAGCTGTCTGTCAGGTGCCAGGATCCGCCACATTAAACACACACTCAAGTCTTTCAACAGCAGGCACTGTTATGACTCTGTAATAGTCCATGTTGGTGTGAACGACTTGAGATGTACCTCACTGGACTATATCAAGAGAGATATGACTGAGCTCTCTGACTATGTGTCTCAGGCAGCTATGTCTCTAGCCTTAAGCAGCATTTTATCTTCGTCTAGGATGATACCTCAATACAAACAAAAAAATGATTGACTTCAACAGTTGGCTTAGTTTCTCGTGTCATTCAAAGGGGATCCAGCATCTGTCAGCCTGGGATGACTTGGTTGACAAACCTGGATGCTTTATCAGAGATGGTCTTTATCTGTCACCCCTGGGATATTGGTCACTGGCTAAGTCTCCTGCCATCCCTATGTTGCCCTTTTTAGGCAATGTCACAAGAACAAAATTCCCAATGTGAAAATACCCTCAAAAAACAACCTCAGGGTTATCCTGCTAAATGCTAGGAGTCTAAACTAGAAACTGCACTCACTGGAAGCAGTCCTCACCCTGGAAGATGCTGACATTTGTGCAGTTACTGAGACCTGCTTTACGGCTGTGAAGAGCACCCCAGCTATACCAAGTTACATTTCCTTCCACACATTCAGACCACAAAATGAAGGCATGAGATCTAAAGGAGGTGGAGTATCAATATTCATTAAAGATAAACACACCTCTATATTGGTTAAACAGCATGATTCCCTTGAATTACTTCATGTGCAATTGACTGTAGGTAAGACTGTCTTCAGGTCATAACCAACTATAGCATCCCTTCCATGAATCAGGACATCCACTCTGCATACTTGAATCTACTTGAGTCAATCAAGATACAACAAAACACCCTTGTTTTGGGTGACTTTAATTGCCCATTCATAGACTGGGTAAATTATATGTGTTCTAACTCACTTGCCCAAAGGTTCCTGGACTTTAACTCCAATGCCCTGGAGCAGCTGGTTGACACACCCAGAAGGGGTTCACTCATCTTGGACCTGGTGCTCACCAACATGGGGGGTCACTGCACCATCCCCCAGTGTACTGCCATCCCTGGTGACATCTGACCACAGATCAGTCTCACTAGAAGTAACTGTAACACAAGACCCCCTTAGCAACAATTAGACTAAAAAGCTTCTCCCGGGCCAATTACAACCTCTTATGTGATGGCATAAATAGCTTCATAGCCTCCCCCCACTGATGGAACAGACACTTATGCTGAGTTATACACCAATGATTTATACAAGCATCTGTATAATTGTATTGACTCTGCCATACCTGATAGAACCAAAGCAAGATCTTCAAGGAAAAACAAACATGCCTGGTGGACAACTGCCATTAATAGGCTATACAATAAGAGAAAGAAATTGCTATCCAAGAGGAGGAAGGAACCGTCTCAAAACTGGAAACAATCCCTCTTCAACTTAAACAAGCAAATAATACTCCTAGTGAAGTCCTCCAAATATAACTACAAATCCAAATTAGCTTCCCTAACAAAGGATAACCAAAAGGTGCTCTTTAGTTACATCCATAACCTTAAAGGTAAGGCCCAGATTTACTCTGATCTCATAGTTAATGGTACTACATATATAGAACCTGTGTATATAGCAAACCTGCTGGCTGACAGGTTCAGTGAAAACTTCACTCCCCTGTCTCCACCAGATATACCCCAAAACATCCCTAACATCTGTTCCCCACCTAGTATCTCTGAGGAGCAAGTCTTAAATGCCCTCTCCAAGGCCAAAAACACAGCCTCTATGGGACCAGAAAACATCATGGGCTGTGTTCTACATGGGTTAAACAGGGATTAGCATCACCATTGGGCATGCTTTTCAGTCACAGCCTAAGCACTGGCTTCATTCCTAGCAAAATGGAAAATAGCTACCGTCATACCTTTGCACAAATGGGGTGTGTCCATGGACCCAGGGAACTATATACCCATTAGCCTGACCAGCCCTATCTGCAAAACCATGGAATGAATCATCATGGACCTTATTAACAAAGATATAGGAAATCTCCAAACACTCGACCCCACCCAGTTTGGCTTTGTAAAGGGGAGATCATACCTATTAAACCTAGGTGGACTTCTTCAGGGCAGTCACCAAAGCCCTAGATGAGGTCAAATCTGGGCATAAGGCCTACCTAGACTTAGGCAAGGCTTTTGACACAATCCTCCACTCAGGCATTATTGATAAACTCACCCAGCTGGGTATCAACCCAAATATTGTCAGATGGGTTGCAAACTGGCTCACTGATAGAACTCATAAGATCAAAACAGAGGACTCCACTTCCTCCAGCAGACCCCTAACCAGTGGTGTTCCACAGGGATCAGTTCAGGGACCCCTACTGTTTGGAATCTACTTCTCCGAAGTACAGACTAAAACTAAAGGACTGTGGCTGACAAAGTTTGCTGTTGACTGCAAACTGGGAGCGATCATTGAAACCCCTAGTGATGTCAACATCCTGCAAGAAGGTCTTACGCAGACTAGTGACTGGTGCCAAATTCATGGTCTTAAACTTAATGTAAAAAAATGTATTATCATCCCCTTTGGCAAGGGTGATGTTGCTGCAAACTACCATAATGTTAAGTTGTCAATCTCGCCTTCATTCTTGCTTGATGGGTTCGGAGCCGATCCTCGGCTCTGACTCGGCACTTGCTAAGCTCGAGAGTCACTTTTACCAGCTCGAGGCAGCCCCATATCCCATGATGCAAGGCGGTAAGTACCCAGATCTCATTTGCCGCTTCGCTGATGAGGTCCTCCTTTTACCAGCTCCTGGTAAGTGAATTATTACTTTACTATTTTAGCCCCTTTTTACAAAAAAACCTTAAATTATTAGTTTTAACTTAGTTTTAATTCCTTTCTGACAGAAATTTTCCCTGTCTCCTCAAAACTCTTAGTCAGACTAAAACCCATCCCACCCACCCCCTGTTAGGGTGTGTGTGTGTGTCTGTTAGTGATACCTTTAGGTATATTTAATTTAATTTCTTGGACTGGTGTGTGTGTGTGTGTTTTACACCATGTCTAAAGAAAGGGTCTCAGGCTTTAAGAAGTGTGACTCGTGCTGTCAGAAGATGTCTCTGACAGACGGTCACACTTCTTGCCTGTACTGTCTGGGGCCTCTTCACCTGCAGGACTCCTGTGCTATATGTCATTCTTTTAGCCAGAGAGTCCTGCAGGAAAGAAATAGATTGATTTTGAGGGGCCTTCTTAAGCCGGAGGGCTCTCCGGCTAAGTCGGCCCCATCTAAGACTTCTAAGTCTTCCAAGGCCCAGGCTTCTGTGTTCAAGCCTGTGGCCTCGGCTCCGACTCATTCAGAGTCGAGATCGGCTCCAGCTGGAGCCGATTCTGGTTACCTAAACCTTCGGCACCGATGGCTATCGGTGCCGACTCTGGTTCGACCACTCGGTGTCGGCTCCGATCGGTTCCGACCACCATGTGGCCCAGGCATCGGTGTCGGCTCGATTGGCTCCGACACCCTTACATTTATGGCCGTATCGGCTCGGCTGGAGCCGATACATCGAAGCTACCTGTCGGTGCCGATAAGTTGTCGGCTCCGACAGTTTCAGTAGTTTCATCGGCTCCGATGGTTCCTTGAGGAAGAGGTCTAGGTCCCTTCCTTGGAGCCGATACTTCGGCTCTGGCTTCCTCTCCTCTCGGGCGGAGCCATCGGAGCCGATCTTCAAGGTCATCCAGGCTTTCTGACCATGATTTGGAGAGTGGTCAGTAGACTACTAAAGTCACAGGCACTGGCCCAAATGCTACATAGTCCGTCTCAGCAGACGACTATTAGTCCACACCCATTGCAGTTCCTCCTTCGACTCTACCCCAGAGTTTGGGTTGGAGTCTTCGGAATAGTTTCTGCTACGGCTGAGGGACAGATACCCCTTCTGCTCCTTCAGCCTCTACTCTTATCTCCTCTTGAGATCTTCCTTAGAGGGATTCGGTGGCGGGCTTCCCTGGTCTCCTCTGAGGGGTGAGTGGCATCGGACCCTTGTCCACCCGCTCTTCCTTGGAGCCTCGGCCTTGGTGAGCTCGGCTCCGACATCTGCCTCGGAGCCTTCCTTTTCGGTGGGTCCTGGAGTTCCTAGCTCTTGGGCGGGTTCTCTCGGACCTCCTGGGAGGAGCTTTCGAGGTGATGAAGAGTGTGCTGGCCTCTGGACTCAGCCAGCAGTCTGTTCCCTTAGCTCCTCCCTCTATAGTGCCTGTTGACATCTCTGCCACTTCTCTTGCTCCCGGACCCAGAGATCCTCCGCCTCAGGTTTCCCCACTGGGAATATCCCCCTCTTCTGAGGATTCTCCTGATTTGTTGGGTGATCCTCCGTGGAAGAGGACTTGTAAGAGGAAACACGTAGACTCCCCCGAGTCTATCACTTCGGATACTGACTTAGATGAGTCAGAGGGATCCCCAAGATCCCCCTCTGAGGATGTCTCCTTCTCAGACATCATAGAACTCCTTAGACAGAGGGGAAACTGGCCCACCAACAATCCCTCTGAGGATGAGTCAGTATACCTGAGGCGTTGGATCTCGGCCCTCCACCTCCAGGGTGTCTCCGCCTTCGACCCCTTATGCAGGTTATTGCTCGAAGGCGTGGACTGCTCCTGACTCTGTAGAGCCTGTCCCTAGGAGGCCTTCTAAATTTATTACTGCCCGTTGGACAAGCAATTCCTTACAAAAGGTGTCCCCGCTGATGCCATGGTGGTGGCTGCCACCAAGAAGGAACTTGCAGATCCTTCCGTGCCTGTCCATCCTCCTAATAAGGACTCTAGGACCATGGATAGATATGGTAGCGGATGTTTTCTTCAGCGACCTTTGCTATGCGTTAAGCTGAACTATCTTTGTCACTTCACAAGACTCCAAAGGGATATCCTTAAGGAGCTAGGTGAAGTTGTGCAGGATCCTACAGCTGCGGGGCTCAGGAAAAATTGCTTGCAGCTAGGAACCCTTAACTCCATTGCAAACTCCTCCATGCGGCTTATATCATATGCTGCTGATGGAGGAGTAGGGCGCAGGTACAGGTGTGGCTCTTAGGCGCCAAGCCTGGATGCGACTATGTAATTTTGCAGATCCCTTTAAGGCGTCCTTCACAAACTCTCCCTTTGATGGGTCAGCTTTATTTGGCCCTCAAGTGAAGGAAATGTTGACCAGGTGTGAGCAGGACGGCAAAACTCTTTCTGCCGTAGGAGTCCGTTTTTCCACCCCTTCTAGACCTTATCCCAAAGGACAGAAAGGTGGCAAAATGTGGTTCCATAAATCCCAAGGAGTCACGCCGGATTCACGTGGTCAGTTTACCCCTAGAGGCAGAGGGGTAACAACAACAGACGCCGCTCTAGAGGCAGAGGGGGTCCACAAAACCAGGGAAACAGAGAGTCTCTCTCTGACAAGCCCTTTCAGCATCCCTGAGTTGTTGCCCGGCTGTCCCTCCTTGGAGGCAGTCGGGGGAAGACTATCACTGTACCCAGAAGCCTGGCGTTCTCTCACTCAAGACAGATGGGTACAGTCGATCATATCCGAGGGTTACAAAATTCCTTTCGAGGAAAGTCCTTTCTATCCCTCAAATTCCCTTCCAGACGTACCACCCGGTCTAAGGGAAATTGCAGAGTTGGAAGTCTCAAAACTACTGCAAAAAAGAGCCATTCAGCCAGTTACAACAGACCATTCAGAGCCCGGAATCTACTCAAGGTTCTTTTTGGTCCCCAAAACAAACGGAGCCTGCAGACCAATATTGGGTCTCAGGAGACTCAACAAGGCTGTGAGGAAGACAAGATTCGAATGGTCACTCTTCAGTCGATTCTGCCCTTCTTGCAGAAGGACAACTGGATGTGCTCAATAGATCTTCAGGATGCGTACTATCACATAAAAATTCACAGACGCTCCAGGAGATTTCTCCGCTTTCGGCTGGGGTCCAGTCATTTCCAGTTCAGAGCCCTGCCCTTTGGTCTCACCACAGCCCCAGGGTGTTCACCAAATGCATGGCAGTGGTCACGGCTCAACTGAGGCGTCAAGGATTCCAGGTGTTTCCGTATCTCGACGACTGGCTCCTGTCAGCCACCACCAGGCATCAGCTTGTTCAAGCCAGGGATTACACAATAAATCTTTGTTCTCATTTGGGCATCTCGATCAACTTGAAAAGTCATCCTTATTGCCCTGCCAGTCTATTACTTTCATAGGCGCAAACTTAAACACTGTTCGGATGTCAGCTACCCTTACAGACCAAAGAGTTTCAGACATTCAAAGTCATGTCAGGATCATTCTAGCCAACAAGAAGGTACAGGCCAGAATGGTTCTCAAAGTATTAGGTCTCATGGCTGCGGCCATTACTCTTCTTCCCTGGCTCGCTTCTACATGCGCCTTCTTCAGTGGATGTTGTTCACTCAGTGGTCTTACCAACAACTTCCAATGCGTCACCAAATTCTGGTGACACAGATTTGCAAAAATCATCTTGCTTGGTGGATCACTTCTCCCCAGATTCACCAAGGCAGACACTTTGTACCGCCATCCCAGATAGCCACTGCCACCCCGGATGCCCCCCTGATCAGGTGGGGGGCAGTATGAGGGCAGGATGGTTCATGGGGCGTGGCAACCGTTCGAGTACCACCTGCACATAAATGTCCTAGAGATGAGAGCAGTGCTTTTAACGTTGCAAGCCCTCAACGACTCTCTTCCTGTAGGGACAATTGCAGTCCACACAGACAACATGTCTGTAGTTTGGTATATCAACAAACAGGGCGGAACCAAGTCCTACCCCTTGTGTCGAAGCGCTCAGACTGTGGCAATGGGCGATCTCCTCTCATCGGTTTCTGGTAGCAACGCACATCCCTGGGAAAACCAACATTTTAGCGGACAGATTGAGCAGAGCTATTCTCATGCCTCACGAGTGGTCTCTCAAGCAATCTATAGTGGAGGAGATTTTTCTGGAATGGGGTCGCCCATGTTGCGATCTTTTGCTACTCCCCAAAACAGCAAATGCCCAGACTTCTTCTCTCTCTTCCTCTGTCAGGCCATCCCCCAGAGACGCTCTGACCCAGGATTGGCCCCAGGGACTTCTTTATGCTTTTCCTCCTTTCCTCTAATCCCTCAGGTTATCCAGAAAGCTACCGTTTTGAGAGTCAAAATGATTCTCATTGCTCCTTATTGGCCTCGACAAATTTGGTTTCCGTTCCTCCATCGTCACCTTTTGGTGCAGCCATGGCATCTGGACCCAGTGCCAGATCTTCTGGTTCACCAATCCGGTCAGCTGCACCGGTCTATCCCTTCTCTCAACCTCTCAGCATGGTTGCTCCACTTCCTTCCTTAGCCAGGCTTCCTTTGATCTCTCACCCTGTTAGAGACATCATAGTAGCTTCTTTAAAATCCTCTACCAGGAGGATTTATACAAGCAAATGGAAACATTTCTCTTATTGGGCTAAAGCCAAGAATATCGATCCCTTCACTGCCCCAGTTCAGGCAGTTTTGGACTTCTTAGCGGAGATTTTTCATGCAGGCTCCTCTTCTTCCACAGTTAGAGTTCAACTGGCTGCTATCTCGAACTTTCATGTCGGGATCGCAGATCACAATATCATGTCCCATAGGCTTTGTAAAGCCTTCTTGAAAGGAATTTCCTTGCTAAAGCCTCCAATCAGGAATCCTCCTCCTCAATGGGATCTAAATTTAGTGCTGACATCCTTGATTCTTCCCCCCTTCGAGCCAGCTGTTTCTTGCTCCCTAAAATTTCTTTCATGGAAAACATTATTCCTAGTAGCTATTACATCGGCCAGGAGGGTGTCTGAACTTCATGCTCTTTCGGTTCGACCCCCCTATTTGGTCTTTCACAAGGACAGAGTATCATTGAGAACTAATCCGACCTTTTTGCCTAAGGTCGCCTCAAAGGCAAATTTGAATCAATCCATTGATCTCCTGTATTTTTCCAAACTATTCAAACAGATCAGAACAAAATTACATTATCTTGATGTCCACCGCCAACTCAGATATTATTTGGACAGAACTAAACAATTTAGGAAATCCGATCAACTCTTTGTTTCCTATGTGGATAACAGGAAAGGCCTTCCTGTCTCTAAAGTGACTTTATCTAGATGGCTTTCTTCTGTCATCTCTGAAATTTATCTGCTCAGGGAAAACAGCTGTGCTCAAAACCTAAAGCACATTCAACTAGGAGCTTAGCTACTTCTACAGCCTTTCAAGCTAGACTTCCTTTAGACACTATTTGTGCAGCGGCCACTTGGGCCACTCCTCATACTTTTGTTTCCCATTACAAATTGGACTTGGCCTCCAGGGACAGAGCCAGTTTTGGCTCTACAGTCCTCAAGAGTCTGTTCCGTTGAGCCACCCAGGATAGAGGTGCTAGGGGACGGTCCCATCAAGCAAGAATGAAGGCGAGATTGACAACTTAACATTAAGAAGTTATGTACCTACCATAACGTTCCATGTTAGTTGTCTTCTCTCGCCTTCTTTCTTGCGACCCTCCCTCCTTCCCCCAGGCCTGGACAGACCTTTCTACAAGCGATTGTTATGCTGAAGACCATTCAGAACTGGTCCTTCTTTCATCCTGTAGGCTTTCTTTTTTCCTTTGGGAAGTTTTTATGCTTGGTGCTATTGCCCTTTGTCATCAAATGAGATCTGGGTACTTACCGCCTTGCATCATGGGATATGGGGCTGCCTCGAGCTGGTAAAAGTGACTCTCGAGCTTAGCAAGTGCCGAGTCGGAGCCGAGGATCGGCTCCGAACCCATCAAGCAAGAAAGAAGGCAAGAGAAGACAACTAAGATGGAACGTTATGGTAGGTACATAACTTCTTATTAATAACAATACCCTAAGCATGCAGTCAGTAGTGAGAGGTTTGGGCACACAGGTTGACAGCAACCTTCAATCACCATGTCTCCACAGTGGCAAGAAGGCCATTTTATATTGCTCTTCTCATAAGTAAGGGCATTACCTCCAGAAAAAAGAGGTTATAAGCCATCTGTACTCTTCCCTCATCAGGCCAATAATAGAGTACAGTGCGCCCTTCTGGAACTCATCTCCTCAGCCCATTCTTTGTACACCTAACCTCTCCAAATTTAAAATTCTTCTCAAGGCTCATTTCACCAAAAACTGGCTTTGCTCCTGCTCAAAACAAGGTTGACCCTTCAGTAACTTTTTCCTTAGCAACATACCCTATTCTATTCCTCACTAATGCTTTTTTTTCTCAGACTCTTTCCTTTGGAACCTATCTGCAGCCTACTCTGTATATTTTTATTCTAATTATTTTATTTGGTTAGGCTAACACCCCACCTCTAAGTCAAATTACATTACTGTTTTGTTTCTAATACATTGCATTAGTTGTCCAACTATTATAATGTGTATCAATGTGTGACTTACCAGCTTTACTGAATTATTTGTGTTACTATTGCTAGTCAACTCAATTGTTTCACTGTTTACTATGTAACCTGTTAACACTGTTCACTATGTATCTTGGAGCTTTTCTCCCTAGGCCTCCACTGAAAATGGACATTTTTTTGGGCTCAGTCAGACACTCCTGGTAAACAAATGTAAAAGAAATAAACACCTGCAGCAACTGGAGAGACCACAAAGGTTCCTTACAAAGAAAATTCAGGGTCTTCAAGATTTGTCTTATGTGGACAGATTGAAATCATTGTCACTTTACTCTGTGTCATACAAACTGCTCAGAGGTGACCTGTGCCTTGCATACAGAGCAGCCTCTGACCCAGCTTTAACAGAAATGCTGCACATTTGCAAGTCATACTCTGCTGCAGGACACACAGAGACACGTACACACACTCGTTCAAAGGACCTTAACCTGGTATGTGATATCAACAGAATTTGCTGGACAGACATATTTGTCTCACAGAGGTTGCCCCACTTTTGGAACAAGCTTCCTATTCATGTTAAACAGAGCCCCTTGTTGGCCCTATTTAAGCATAATTTGGGCAATCGGATGGGCAACTGGAAATTCACCCCAGGGGTTCCACCTGTGTCCCTCTTGGACAGGAGCAATAGGTACTGATTTTAGTTGTCTGCTTGAACCAGACACCCTTGAGAACACGAGTTGAACTTGACTAGGCTTGTAAGGGCCCCGGGGCCGTTAGCCTAGTAACATCCTATGATCCCATGAACATCATTTTAATGCCTGCTATGATGGATTAATGCTTTTTTGGTCCTATGGTCAAGGAAACCCTTTCCAGAAGTGAACAAGAGAGTAAGACTCTGCTGTAGGAATCAAGTTCTCTACTCTCAGAGGACCTTCTCAATGAATCAAAAGGGAGGTAAGAAGCTTTGGTTCTGCAAATTTGCATGGGTACTTTCCCAACACTCCAGAAGACAGAGTTCCCTATGGCAGAGAGTGAAATTCCAATGATGGATCAGGGCTTTCGGGGTACTTTCTCCAAGAGGTCCTTCCAGCTCTCATGAATCTTTGCCGACTGCCACTCTCTGGAGTAAGTCAGTGGGCACTTATCCCTGCATCCAACAACCTGGCTACCTATCACACAAGACATAGGGGTGCAGAGGATAATAACCAGAGTCTATGTCATTCCATTTATTTGTCCACCATTACTTGCAAAGAATCTTCCTGATATTCCAACCTAGCAAAGGGAATCAGACAATTGAGAAATAAAGAAGCTTCTAAAGAATCAAGTCATCCAAGAAGCCCCACCAGAATACAGGGGATCCAGAATTTACTCAAGGTTCCTTTTAGTGCCAAAAAAAGAACAGGGACCTAAGGCCCAAGTCAAAATTTTATAAAAGATGTAACCAATGCCAATCTCTTGGCATCCTGTATATGTTCACTAACTTAACCACCTATCAAGCTCGTCAATAGTTACTGGCCTTTCCATAATATCCCTGAACTCTGTACTAATGTTAGTTATATTCCAGTTAATCAACAGAGTAAATACATCAACTTTATATGGCTGTGCCATACAAGTTTCAGCAACATGCAATATTTTGTTCTGAATCCTTTTTCTTTTCCCTGACTATCCAGCATAGAGTCCATTTCCATTTTTTAACTACTTTACCTAAAACAGACATCTCCTCTCTCTTATACTAAACCGAATGTTCTTGATTTCTCAACAAAGATTTAATTCTTGCCATATTTTCTATGAAAAGTTCTCTTTATTTATTTATTGAATACCTCCATAACATTTTATATCTATTTTTACTCTGAATTATGTTTATTTTCCTATAGCAACTATTCCTTCTAATAGTTCAACTTAAATAGGAACACAGGAACACAGAGAGAAAAATAGACACACTGAAAAGTTTTTACTCTTTACAAACACATAAAAGTGCTCCGCACCCACATCAACTAGATCTGTCTGTACATGTTAATCCTAGTGTAAAGTTGAGAATATCCACCACTCGAAAATATCATTGCATAAAGGCAAAAAAGCTGTTTCACCCATAGCTTATTAACTTTATTCATACCCCTTAGATTCTCTTCATTCAGCATTCAGTTTCTTAATACCATTGCCTTTCCATTAGTTAGCAATATCTTTACCAAAATAGCCCATATGATACAGTGATTTGCGAAACCAAGTATAGTTATCCTCCATCTTCTTCAAGTAAATCCAAGTATAGTTATCTCTATCTACGTACAGTAAATTGTCAGAAAACAATAAAATAATCTATGTTGTCATTTGGTCACATCTACATGTTCTAATCTTTCCTATACATAATTTCCCCATTTTTATTTGACACAAACACAACTGAGCATCTTTTGTTTTCTTGTTTGCTCTTCCTCTGGTATAACAATAAAAATTTCCCAGTACTAAAATGAGAATACTATGTCATTTTGCAGTTTGATAAGTACATTTTATCTGTCCTCATATCTTGGACTACATACAAAAGAATTATTCTGTAAATAGTACCTCTAACATTCATGTGTACTACCATTCCCCTGTCTGATGTTAGCTGTATAACATCTTATAGGATCATAGGAGGTTACTAGGCTATTGGCCCTGAGGCGCTTATAAACCTAGCCAAGAGTTTAGCCCATGTTTAGACAAGTCAGCACCCAAAGCCCCTGTCCAGCAGGGACACAGGTGGAATCCCAGGGGTGTATTTTCTGTTTCCCATCCAGTTATCTAGGCTGTGCTTAAAAAGGGATAATGAGGTACTCTACTTGATGTGGAGAGGGAGTCTATTCCACAGATGGGGAGTCTCTGGGATACAAATCTGTCCCACCAGCAAGTCCTATTGATGTCACAGATCAGGTTGAGGTCACGCTTTCAGGTTACTCGAGTGGAGCTTGACTTGTGGATATGCAGCAGTCCCATCAAGGCGGGGTCTCAGGTTGCTTTGTATGCCAGACAGAGGTCAGCATTGAGGAGTCTGCATGAAACTGAATAGAGGGACAAGGCTTTTAGCCTATCGGTGTAGGGTAGATGTTTAAGGCCCTGTATTCTCCTGGTGAGGCACCTCTGTGGTCTCTCCAGCTGCTGCATGTGAGGCACATACCAAAGGGGGCGATGTACTCAGTAATTGGCCTTCTAAGGGAAGAATACAGGGATGTTACGATCTCCTTATTCCTGGATGAGATGCCCTTACTTATGAGGTGGACCATGTAGAAAGCTTTCTGTACAATGGAAGCAACTTTGTAGCCAAAAGTCAGGTTGCTATCAACCTGGGTGCCCAAATCCCTCACGAGTGATTGCATGCTTAGGATGTTGTTATTAATGTGATAATATGTGGAGATGTTACTCTCCCCAAAGGGGATGATGATGCATTTTTTGGCATTCAGCTTGAGCCCATATTTTTGGCACCAGTCATGTGTTTGGGTGAGATCCTCTTGGAGGATATCCACATCACTTGGGGAATTGATGACCATGCCCAACTTGTAGTCATCTGCAAACTTGGTCAGCATAGCCCATTGGTTTTGGCCTGCACCTCAGAGAAGTATATCCTGAATATATCCAGTATATCCAGAGGCCCCAATCTTTATCAACTTAACAATGTAGTTGTATCTTTAACAACTACAAGTGTTTTACTGCATAACACTAATATGCCAGAACAAGCTTCACATCGAAGTGACCATTCACTTTCCATTCCTCTACAATGCATCAAACTGTATTCTTTTCACTTGTATTCAAGCCTAGTATCTAGCAGGGCTGTTATGTCATACTGTAGTGTTTATATCTGTTTAATGATTACCAGGCTTTTCAAGTCCCCAACAATACTGTTAATGTCACATGACAGAGTAGAAATGGTAGTCGTTCCCGTTAAGCTTTCTATCCCTACCTTTTTTATTTATTTATGTTTTCATTTTCTCATCTGTGGCAACAGTATCCCTAACCTCCTCAATACCTGCATCTTCTATAGTTTCTTCCCCTTGCCCTGTAAGTTAAGTTACTGTGTAAGCGTTATTAAGCTGTAAGTATAGAAGGTCATTTTCATCCCCTTCCCCTCATGCCAGTACTTTGCAAGTCCTGTTCTATAACTCCTTTACACGGTTTTATCTACTGCAGGTACCTGCATACATTCACAAACCTCTGCAGTTTGCATGGGTGTGTCTGCGTTAGTTCAACTTGCAAGGAATGAACATTTTTAACCTTTGCATTGGAGCACGTGTACCACAGGTGCTTGTCGCCATAGGACATTTATTTCACTACCCCTTCTTTCTTAGTACATCCTTTAAAAACATAATTATAGCAGTGTTTAAAAGGAGATACATCAATTAAATGCTCTAGGCTTCCACAAAAAACATGTTTTGGGCTGCCTCATGCAATGCAAAATGCCCTTATGATTGTTTATATTACAAACTCTAGGCAAATGCTCTTCAACATTGTCAGTCATTTTAAAGCAAACGCATGCTTCCCACCCACCAGTCTAGATAATACAAGCAACCAGTGTTTTAGATGCACACAGAACTTTTGCATACATATATGTTAAACAATGTTCAGTATGGTAATGCACCAAATCTGTGGAATATAATTGCAAAATGAGTTTGTGTTTTATATTAATGTACATGCTAGACCTGCAATAAGCAGGCCAAGGCTGTTTCTGTTCCATTACTGCAAAGGCCAAAATAAATTGCAAAAGCAGTTACTGGGTTTTGAAAAAATACCATCAAAGGATTTGTTCCCAGATGTATGAATGCTCTTAAATGTTTAATTTCAAAGTCCTTATGTCATATTTCCAAAGCAAACTAAAGCACTGAACTAAAGACTCTACAGCTTTGTTTTGTATCCTTATTACGAGTTGCTCTGAAGGTGAAACAGCCATTTTCTCCTTATTAGCTGGTGGTTCTATTTTGAATTTCTCTGCTCCCTCACTAACTCATTCTCCTGGGGAATTCAAAACTGTTCCTTCTTCTCTCTTTGCTTCTTTGTGCAGTACTGAGATCTGCAAAAGTGGAATTGCCTTATTCACCATTTCACTCCAAGAAAGTATTTTCTGTTCTAGGCTCTTCATCCAGCTTTTTTTATCACTTTTTTTTTCTCCACCAGCTGACCCTCAAGCATCTTTTGCTGGCCTGATGTCTTCTCGTACAATTTCCACACTGGCAGATCATTGGTGTTCCTTTCACCCAGAGGGTCTTCCTTCTGAAAGAAGTCATTCTCTGAGAAGTTGTGGCCTCTTCCCTGTGCAGGTTCCAGTGGGCTAGATTCCCCACTGAGCAAGCAGAGGAGATGAGCATAGCATATAAATCATCATCCATCTGATGGGGAAGTTTGCTTCTGGCCTAACTTCTTTATCTCCCTCCCTTCCAGTGCTGCCAGCTACCTGTAGACTGGGATAGGTTATGGGATGCTACAAACAGCATGTTTCCCAGTGCTGGCCATAGAGGAGATATGTTGTCCCAGCTCTAACATCCACACTTCTGAGTCCTGGCCTCCACCATGGCTCACAAAGTGGGGTCCAGTAATGTCCCCCCCCCCCAGAAAGCAGCAGTCATAATTTTTGTCACTCCATCAGGCACCTGAGTGTTATTCGAACTCAGGTCACGTGAGTCATAGTCAGAACTTTATTCTTCTACTCCACTGGCACAGCTCCTTATTTTTTACACAATACATCATCTGCTAGTCTTCCTGTCACCAAAACAGTGACTGCTACGTCATTATCACTCTCCTTACACACGGGTATAAGTTGTTTAAGTGTGCATGGATCAGTCTGATAGTCTTGCACACATTTAGTTTCAGTCTCTGCTCCACTTCTTCTTTCTACTTTAAAAAAAATGTAGACAAAATTCCACCAGTCCCCTGGCCAAATTTACCCTAGTCAGTATGAATACCAACTTGGGTCTCAAGTGAAAAGAAGCAGCTAGTCCAATGGAACTAACCCACCCAACAAAGGGTAAATAAATTAAAGTAAAATCAAAGTGCAGTTTATTGAGGTGCTAAAACAGGCTAAACAGAGGAGAAGAAAGACAAGCTATAACAGGAAAATAGGCAGAGCAGCTGCTAAGAAGGGAACGTTTCATTATAAACTGACAACATGTAAGTAACTGAAAAACATGCAGGAAGACCTCACAAGTAAAGTGTGATTTAGAAAATGCAGGTATATTTAGCATCTTTACCACTTATAACATTTAGCCACTGGAATGGAATATACCTTTTTACTTAACAGACTCACAGACTTTAGTAGAAAAACTTAAATATTTCTGCTGACAAGATGATTTTAAGAGAATAATGGTTGATACTGTACACTTCCATTTATATGATGGTAAAAATTATCTGTTTGTGTGTGTGTGTGTGTGTGTGTGTGTGTGTGTGTGTGTGTGTGTGTGTGTGAGGCATTGCCATTTTAAGAAGTGCTGTATTTCATAATGCTGTTAACATCATTCTTGCTGTGCTCCCATTTCGTACAAAGTAAAAGTTACCATTTTCATTAAAGTGCTGGTATGTCTTGACTTTATTGATACTGCATTTGATATGACTTGATAACCAGAGATGCATGTCATGACAAGTAACATCTTTCTAGGCTTGGCAGCTGTTTCTTATTAAATGAACAAAAAGGTTAAAAAGCACAAATCCATATTAACTATCAGAATTTTGTTTAAAGTTTTATAAAAACTTTTAAAATTTTATTGTTGTCTTTCGGCTTTTCCCAGTTAGGGATCGCCACAGCGGAACTCCGGTCTGCTAATGATTGGCAGTAGATTTTCACGAACGCCGAAGTACCAGCTTGATGTTCAACCTTCAACGAAGGCACGCCCATTTACGCATGTCTTTCGAACGCCCACCCAACCGCGGGGAGGACATGCAGACTCCACACAGAAGGCACTCCCCGCACTCCAACTGAGAATCGAATGGGAGAACCTCTTGCTGTGAGGCAACAACGCTACCGCTGCACCACCACATGTAAAAACTTTTTAAATGTAATAAACAGTATTCCTTATAAAAAGAGGAACAGTTTATGGTCGCTTTATTGATAATTTGTTTTTCATTTTCTCAGAAACTGAAAATGAATGTTGTATTATATGGAAGTAACAAACAAGGTTTAAGTATACCAGCTATACAAATAATCAGAAACAGAAATTCTTGGATGTTGAACTGAATAAGGCAGAGAGCTAGATTCAATAAAACCTACACTAAGTGTACACAGTCTGTATTCAATAATGTCTCTACCACATTTTTTGTGCTTTCTAGCTACTCAGAAAGATTATACTAAGTGCACATGTCTACATTTTGTGGTAACCTTTATGAATCCCCCTCAGTATTTAAAGCTGCAAGAAAATCAGTAGGAAAACTAAAATTAACAGGAAGAAGGTGTGAGGTATGCTTGTATTGTTTGTTCACTCACAGTGTACACTTAGTGTAGGCTTTACTGAATCCCAGGGAGAGTTTAAACTTTTTAGGAAATGAGCAAATTCATAGGTAGTTACTAGATGTAGGATCATAGGAAGTTACTAGGCTGTTGGCCCTGAGGCCCTTACAAGCCTAGCCAAGAATTTAGCCCATGTTCCAACAAGTCAGCACCCTATGCTACTGTCCAGCAGAGACATAGGTGGAATCCTAGGGGTGTATTTTCTGTTCCCCACCAGTTATCCAGGTTGCGCTTAAAAAGGTTTAATGAGGTACTCTGCTTTACGTGGAGATGGAGTCTATTTCACAAAAGGGGGAATCTCTAGGACACAAATCTGTCCTGCCAACAAGTCCTATTGATGTCACAGATCAGGTTGAGGTCTCACGTGCGGGTTATTCGAGTGGAGCTTGACTTGCAGATATGCAGCAGTCCTATCAGGGTGGGGTCTGAGATTGCTTTGTATGCCGGACAGAGGTTACCTCTGAGGAGTCTGTAGGAGACTGAGTAGAGGGGGCAGAGCTTTTAGCCTATCTGTGTAGTGTAGATGTTTGAGGCATTGGATTCTCTGGGTGAGGAATCTCTGTGATCTCTTCAGCTGCTGCATGTGCTTTGTGAGGTACATGCCGAAAGGGGCATTGTATTCGATAATCGGTCTTATAAGGGAAGAATACAGGGATGTTATGACCACCTTGTCCCAGGATGACATATCCTTATTATTGAGGTGGGCCATGTAGAAAGCTTTCTATACAACAGAGGCAATATAGTGGTCAAAAGTCAGTTTGCTATCAACCTGGGTTTCCAAGTCCCTCCCGACTGATTGTGTGCTTAGTGCCTTATTATCAATGTGATAATTTGTGAGGACATCATTCTCCCCAAAAGGGATGATGATGCATTACTTGGCATTCAGTTTGAGGCTATGTTTCTGGCACCAGTCATTTGTTTGTGTGAGACCCTTTTGGGGGATGTCCACATCACTAGGGGAATTGATGACAGCACCCAGCTTGCAGTCATCTGCAAACTTGGTAAGCCATCGCCCACTAGATTTGAGAAAAATATTATGGAGTGTAGCCCAACTTCACCAGGATACTGTCTAGTTACATGACTTGCTCTGATAGAGTTACACAGTAAACACATTGAGGCTAAGGCGAATCAAAGCCTAGATTTGATGAAACAGCCTATTAATAGCTTCTATCCTTAAGCCTCTCCATTAACTTCCAGGCTAGGGATAGGTAATATAGTTCAGCAGGCACATAACTTCTGTACTCACTTTTGATCAGACTTTGCCGTATGGGAATTTTGGAGTGATAATAGAATATGTTCCACAGAAAAAAAAAGTAAACAAAGAGTTAAATTTAATGTAAGAGAATTTAGTGTAAAAGGCTACTTAGGAAAACCTATTAAAGATTAAAAATAGGAAATGGCTCAGGAAAGAATTATAAAAGGCAAGCCCAGAAAACAAAATATGTATTTGTTAACAGCCAGTACCCCGTATGTAGGCAAGGTGGTGAGAATGTAAGTTCTGAGCTGTACTTTTATAAGCTATTGCTAACATTTTATCCTAAAAATACAAAATAAATAATTAATAAGAAGAAGATATAAGAAACAGAAGTTTAACTGGCATATTAGTTTTAGCAAGAAAGAAAGAAAGAAAGAAATACTGGCACAGAATTGTGGCAATTTTCTGTGCAGTTTTGATCAACCTGTTTTTTGACACCCCCTCCTAAAAAAAGCAAAGGAATGGGAATGCGATATTTTAATTGCAAATCAGTGGGATGATTCACTGATTGGTGTGGCCATGTAACCTCCCGTTTAGATACATGGGGGAAGCCATAAGACAGCGGCATCTTAGAATTTTAGAGTATTTTCATGACATCGGAAATAATGAGATAAAAGCCCAGTGGTTAAAGCACAGTGCAGAATATTATAACAGTAACTACAATTGGCTGAAAGCTGCAGTTTTGCATGAATTTCCCAAAGAATGAAAATAACAGCCCTGTACAATCACTTGCATAAGTGTATAAACTTGGTTGTATCAGATAGAATAAAAGCCAGAGCCCCAAGTAAAATCAAGCTGCCATGGTGGTTTTCCAGCATCAACAAACTCTACAATAAATGCAAAACGTTGCTGTTTAAGAAAACAAAGACAAGGACCCAACAGTGGAAGAGCACCCTCCTCAGCCTTAACAGGCAAATAAGACAACTTGTCAAATTGTCCAAGACCTTCTTTGAGAGAAACCTAGCAAGTACTGCCAAGGATAACCATAAGGCCTTTTACAGCTATGTACATAACCTAAAGGGTAGGCCCCAAGCATGTGCAGAACTTGTGGCCAATGGTATCACACACACTGACCCCACAGAGTTAGCGAACCTACTAGTGGATAGGTTTTGTGAAAATTTCACTCCCTTATCCCCTCCTAATTTACAAGAAACCCTCCCCCAACCCCCTCACCTTACATATCCGAAGAGCAGGTCCTCAAAGCCCTGTCCGAAGCAAAGAACATGGCCTCTATGGGACCAGATGACATCCCAGGCTGTCTTCTAAACAGGCTAAAACATGAACCAGCATCACCACTAAGTACCATTTTCAATCATAGCCTAACCACAGGGTTTGTTCCTGTGGAATGGAGAACAACTACAGTTATTCCCCTCCACAAAGGTGGCCTCGCAACAGACCCAGGGAAATTTAGTCCCATAAGCCTGACCAGCCTCATCTGTAATGTCATGGAACGTATCATTATGGATCTCATAAATAAAGACATAGATGACCTCCAAGCCCTGGACCCTACCCAATTCGGCTTCGTGAAGGGCAGATCCTGCCTGTTAAATCTGGTGGATTTCTTTGAAAGTGTGACCAAGGCCATTGATGAGGGCAGATCTGTGCACACAGCATACCTCAACTTGGTAAAAGCTTTCGACATAATCCCACATTCAGACATTACCGAAAAACTTAGCAAACTGAATGTAAACCCCTTCATTGTAAGATGGGTTGCCAACTGGTTCACAAACCAGACACACACAATCAAAGTGGGTGACTTCACATCAACCAGTAGACCTGTTACCAGAAGGGTGTCACAGGAGTCAGTGCTGGGCCCCCCCTACTGTTTGGTATATACTTCTGAGAAGTTCAGGTCAAAAATAAAGGGTTGTGGCTGACCAAGTTTGCAGATGATGTCAGTATACTTCAGAATGGTCTCACACAGACCAGTGACTGGTTTATTAGTCACAGTCCCAAACTGAATGCAAAGAACTACACTATCATTCTCTTCAGCACAAAGAATCTCCCCTCACACTAGTAAATCAATAACAATACCCTAGGTACCCATGAAGTAGTAAGGGACCTGGGACACAGGTTGACAGCAACCTTAACTTCAACCATCATGTGTCTACCATTGTAAGAAAAACTTTGTGTAGCTCACTTGATAAGTAAAGGCATTGCCTTGAGAGAAAAAAAAAGTTATATTCCCCCCACCCATATTCGGCACTTATCCAGCCCATAATTGAGTATATTACCCCATTCGGTATGTACCGTAATAAGCGTCTACAGCAATTAGAGAGACCTCAGAGTTTTCTAACAAAGAAGATCAAGGGCCTCCAGCATGTGCCTTACATGGACCAACTAAAATCCCTGTCACTATACTGAATCATATAGACTTCTTAGGGGAGACTTATGCCTGGCCTACAGAGCAACCCAAGACCCAAATCTAATGAACTTACTGCATATCCATAAATCAAATGCATCTAGGGCTACCCATTCCAGGGACCTAAATATGGCCTGTGACTTAAATAGGACATGCTGGAGAGATATATTTATCTCCCAGCAACTGCCACATCTTTGGAACAGGCTACCAATTCATGTGAAACAGAGCACCTCTATGACACTGTTCAAGAAGAACCTGGATGAGTGGATGGGACACCGTAAATTCTTACCGAAGATAGAGTCCACAACCCTCCTGGACATGGGCAGTCATCACTAAATGCAATCTTGGGTATTGACTAGTACCTCTACAGTATTACATTGGGTGGAAATGGCTTGGCTTAAACAACCTCCGGGTTGATAGGTCAGTAATCTCCTATGATCCTATGAACATGATCTCTCCACAGGAAAAAAAATACTACAAAGCAGAGATGGCCTTAGGTCTGTTGGACCTTTTTAACCAAATAGGACCCTGCTTCTTCCACAGGGGGGCCCTACACTAAACTATGACAGGGTTATTATGCCTTATGTGGCCCATAAGACTTGACAAATAGACACTACAAGAGAGTGCAAGGCATTTTCCTACTTGTAGTATTGCTTATGCAGTAGCTGTTAGTCTCACTACTACAGCAGATTGCATTTCCTATCAGACTCTGCACTAGTGGTTAGCCTAATATTATTAGTGCTCCAGTTTCACATAAATAGTAGGATTTGCTGAATGCTTAAACAGGGCTTTTAACCAAAAGTGAGATCAGAATAATGATCAGGTTTTGTATATTGCTCCAGCTACTGTCATGAAAGATAAGAAGATCAGGTTTAATTGGAAGCCTTAACAGTAGTTCTACACTTTCTTTTGCTTCAGTTGCTGATGTGAGGTGTATTCTTGGTTCCGAATGAATATAATTATAAGCAATACTTGGAAGACTCAGCCTCAGCCAGTGCAAAAGCAAGCACAAAGAAAAAAATAAAAAGGTTATGATGTGAGGGCATTTTCTACGACTGAGACTTGTGACAGAATGTTACCAGTTTAATGGTATGGCAAAAAAATGCTGGCAGCATTTGCCAACAGGAGTAAAATAATCTCAGAGAAGTGAAACACAGGGTGTTTATGTGTAGTGGAGGTAGACAGAGGTGGCTATAATAATAATTCCAACGTGGCTAAAAGAGGAAAACCAATAACAGAAACAGTTTTGCGCATACATGTACTGTTGGGATACCATAGCTTCAGGGTCACATACAAAACGTAGGGGAAGTACAAGCAGAAATGTAAAGTTAGAAATTGGTTGAACAAACTGGGAAAGAGATTTTGGGGGAAGTGTATTATAGAAAGCTGAATCTATTGTGTGGGTTTTTCATGTTCATATATTTGTGTGAATTTTCTTAAGGCATTCTGATTTCTTTCCACCCAACAAAACATGCTACTTAGTGAGTAGTCTACATTATCTCTACATGTAATCTCTGCTGTTACCATTGTGGTCTGGGATATGGCTGGAAATAATCTGCATGTATCTGTGCATGTGTATTTAGGTGGAGGAGTGTATGGAGGCATGCTACATATGACAAACAGCAGCAGCCGAGTTTGAACAGTTACTACAAAAAAGAAGGATGATCCTATAGGGGAGGAAGGATGCTCCACTGGGCCAGCAAGCTGGCCTGCTCCCTACCACATGACTCTCTCTATTGTGGAACAAGTGGGCTGACAGGGCTTTCCAGACAGGAACAAGTAGGCTGTATGGCTTTTATCTAGCCAGAAAATGTCATGCCTGGCTTTTGCCCTGTAGAATGAACAAGCTGTTAGGGAGCAGTTAGATGAGCCATCAGGCTGGTCTTGCAATAAAAAAATAATATATATATATATATATATATATATATATATATATATATATATATATAAAATAAAGGAAAAGGCTTTGGTGTTCTTGATAGCTGATAAGGTTTATGGTTACCCAAGGATTCAGTTTGTGACATTGAGAAGGAATAGATCTTAACACAACTTTGGTGGCTTGTTAAGAGTATAATGAAGGAGGAAATGCTTATGGTTGTGGGTAACAGTTTCTTGGACATTATGATATGGCACAGGATGCAATTTTCTCCGCCAATAAAAGAGTATTGATGGCATAAATTGAGGTATAAGTTATTATTTTCAGTGGTTTTGGAGGTGTTTTTCCTAACAGGGATGCAACTGTTTACCTTGGCTTAGCTGTGGATGGACAGGTTGCAAAGGTTGCCACAGTCATTAGATTATGTGAGTGAGGGGCCTGTGAAAGTGGAATAAGACAAGCGGAATGAATGTTTGGGGGTGAAATCCTGATCATGGGGAATGTGAAGCAGTTGTTACACTCTAGGTATGACATGGAAGAGTAACGTTGTTTTGCCACATTAATGCATATTGACCGTTTGGGGACATATGATAACAGTGGCCAAGCCTGATATTATGAAGGAAATGCTGGATGACGGAGTTTGACTGCTACTGTGACTTTTGACATTTCTGTTTTATAAAGCAAAATAGTCTTGAAGTGAAGACTCTTTCAGTGAACAAGTGACAGCTGAAAAGTGTATTAACATTGTGTTATAACAAATTTTGAGCTATATGCAACATTAAAATTAGACCTTTAAATACACAGAATTCCATTAGTATGCATGCTTAAAAGGGCTCTAAAAGGGCTGATGCTCTGGCTGGACATGATGCTGATTTTACTGATGTGTTGTAATGTCATACTTACATGTATGTGACATGCTGGTGACATTCACTCCAACTTAGACCCTTCTCCTGCCACTTTAGCCTGAATTTTTCAAAAGCTTCACGTTAACTGACATAAATATTGTCATTTTCAACAATAAATAATCCATAGGTTCATGAATGCTGGTCTAATCAACATCCATCAAAACTGATAGCTTTATCTGAACCATAGTTCAAAGACTGTTCACATAATCCAGCTTACTTCATTCTCTAAGTGTAGTACCTTCACCAGTGACAGACCCAGTCATTGAAAAGGTGGTGGTACCCTGCTGTTTATCAAAAAGATCATATAAATGTCCTTATCCTGATAGCAAAAAGCAACTGTACTGCTACAGAAAATCCTGACTGGCATCTAGTCCAAATTGTACTTGGGGTACATCTTAAACTTTTTATCAGTTGTTTACATTCCTCCACCGTATTCTGTTTTTTTTTTTTACTATGAACTACCATAAGCAGTATCCTTGGGTACACCAGCGGGCAAAAACTAACTAATACTGGTAGGTGGTCTCAATCTAGACTGGGTTTGTGACTTTAAAGCACAACTTAACAAAATGACCTCAGCATACAGCTTAATTCAAATGGTGTCTGATTGTACGCAATACCTCCTCATGTACTTCTCTCCCCCGTTACTCAGGATTGCAGAATACTGTCCATTTGATTAAAAAATCCATTGCTCCTATTACCCCTTCTCTCACTCTATTTACCATAATATTGTTAAGCTTGGAAGTACAATGATCTCTAAGCCCTTTGCATTTCTTTTCAATTTAACATTCATTCATCAGCCCAAGATTTGCATGCCATCTCTAACATCTTTCCCCTCACCAAAATACAGGAAGAGATCATTTATGACAAAATTCTTGCATGCATAACAAAATATGGCATTCTAAATAAAGGGCAGCATGGGCAGCATCCCAGCGACTTCATAGTTATTTACTTATTGACATACCACTGACGATATGGAACAAGGCAAATTTATGTTTTACTTGACTTTAAAAAAAGCTTGTGATACTATTGATCACACATGACTGTTATGGAAACTACAAGAAACAATCTTTCTCCCTTAGGTAGAACAATGGTTTAATAGTTGTACCTTTAACCATTTCTTCTCACTCCTAGGACCTAATAATATTATTATCTCTGGAATAACAAACAAAGGGGTCCCTCAAGGTTCATTTCTAGTTTCTCCTTTCATTAGTGATCTGCCCTGAGACTTACTACACACCAACTGTATTCTCTATGTTGAAAACTGACTAAAGCCAATACAAACCTTTCCTTACTGCAATTTAAGCTTTACAATGACTTCCCTACTTTCTGGAATTACCTTCACAACAATAACATCACTGTTAATACTAAGAGGAGCTCATTCATGCTATTTGACACTCGCCATAAACTCCATACTACACAAAACTGCAATATTCCTGAGTCCTCTGACTCCCCCCTCCACTTGTTGAAGAATACAATTATCTTAATTTACACTTTGAACAGCACCTAATATTCACAAACACACTATGTCCAAAATAAAGTACTCATTCAGTGAAAAAATATCTTACAAAATATCCAATCCACTTAGTGTTGAAGCCAAACATTCTATTGGTATACAATTACTCTACCCAACTCAAATATGGACTTCCAATAATAACCCTCTGCTATTCACAAAATACCTGTTCTCTAGTCTGCTGCATATCAAATATTTAAATGTTTCCACTTCTCAAAGTACATGAAAACCACTGTACCACATTAAAGAAATGTAAATGGCTTATTGTTTGCTCTAGAACTTCACTTCTCCCAAGCACACTTATCCTTAAACTACATCACAAAAGATACTGTGATCATTTCATTAATAAATTATCTATCAAATGCTCTAACTACTCACTGTACAGTTCTGATACTATTCAGTTGCAAATTCTTGAATTTACTATTTCCACCTGTGAAAGATCCTTCTCTAAAATTACTCCTGTTTGATGGAACTCCCTGCCAGTTCTATCTGACAAATAGACAATCCCAAACATTTTTAACTATCCCTCAACTCTCACCTCACTAATGAAAACAAACACAATTGCTTCAGAGATGCAGATGAATGTTCTTAAAATCCTTCCTTCTTTTCTCTGACATGCGCTTGTACCTACTGACAGTAATACCCTTGTATACTCTAAAAATGAAAAAGGTTTAATTTTCTTAGCACCATTTGCTTTCCTTGTATTCTTCTTCACCTTTATACAAAGAGTCTCCTTTATTATACACATTCTCATCCAACTTATGCTGCATTGCTTTGCTACTTTATATTTTTGTGAAGAGAATGCTGTTTTTATTGTATATTTAATGCACATATATTGTAAGACTTTTGCTTTTCATATGTTTCTCTTTGCCTTTTTATAAGATTGTATTTATTTTATTTGTGTGCACCTTGTCTTTGTCTTTTTGGCCTGTGTTGTGACTGAAAAGGGTCCTAGGACCAGTTCTCTTACCTGCTAAACAAATGTTAAATAAATACATACATACATATCTAGAGCACTGTCAAAATTATAAAAATGCATTTACTTATTTATTTACATTTGATAACTGGGTAGTGTCCGACTGGTCCAGAAGCCCATTTTCAGCAGAGACCCGTGGATAAAAGCTCCAAGGAAGATTAAATAATTATACATTTGTGCATATGACAATTACAGTAGGAGCTGAAATGCAAGTTCCTTGACATTGTATCTAAAAGCATATAACAATGGTAGTACAATAAGCTTATACTATTCATACAGGCCAAACAAAAAATATATTTGTTTTTTTTTTCAGGATAAAAATATCACAAAATGAACATAAGAAGGCTCAATTGCCAAGAAATATTGGCAATGGGTGGTGGAAAGAAGGAGGTTAGACAGTAAGGGGATTAAATTAGCTAGTCTGGTGGAGAGCATGAGCAAAGCCTATGTTTGTGAAATATTTCTTTAGGGACTATTTAAATGAATGTGTATCATTGATGAACAGAATATGCTGAAGTAGAGAATTCCAGTGTTTGACAATGATATGTCAGTATAAGGAGATGTTGTGAGAGTTTTAGGTTTTGTTAACCATCAACAATGCTTTATCAGTAGACCTAGGAGATTTTAGGTTAGTGTAGGGCTGGACAAGATCAGATAGAGCTGGGCAGTTGTCAGGTTGGTATAAGACTGTATGGGCAGTTAGTAGTTGAGTTAGAAAGCAGGCGAGGGAGCTCTAACCAATTCAGCTGGAGAAGGGCAGTGCAATGGTAAGATCTTTGAGACTGATTAGTAGCAAATCTGGGTATTTTGTTATAGCAAGGTTCAAGGCTATTCAGTTCAGATTTGCGAAGATTGGTAAATATTTGTGAACGGTAGAGTAGGGAAGATAAGAGATAGGTTCTGGTTGTTGCAAGTCTGGCATGGTCAGTAAGATACGATTTAGCCCTACAGAGAGAGCCCAGTTTGACATGAACCTTTTTAATAGTTAGTGCAAGGTGTTTGTCAAACTTAAGTCCACTATCGATTGTGATACCAAGAAGTTTTGTATGTTCAACAGGTTCTATTTTTGTGCCATTGGAGTAGGAGATAGAGATAGGTGGTGGAACTCCCTGCCAGTTCTATCTGACAAATAGACAATCCCAAGCATTTTTAACTATCCTTCAGATTGGTTGTTAGCTGTTGAGGTATTATAGAAGACCATAAGCTTAGTTTTATTGGGGTTAAGTATAAGTTGATGGGATGTTAAGTAGTTTTCAATGTTGTGGAGAACTGCCTGAGTTTTTTCTTGGAGTGCCTTGATAGAGGGGACAGAGCAGATTAGGGAAGCATTGTCAGCATATTGTATGACTGAGACTGGATTTGCTGAGGAGTTTAAGTCACTGGTAAAAATTGTGAATAAATGTGGGTTAAGTATAGATCCTTGTGAGACTCCTACACATATAGGGAGCTGGTGGGAGAGTTTATTGTCCCATAAAGTGGCTTGTTTCCTATTTGACAGGTAGCTATGAAACCAGCTTAGGGCTTCAGAGCTGCAGTGGTAGAAAGCCAGTTTACTGAGAAGTATTTGAGATAGTGTCAAATGCTTTTGATATATCTAGGAAGGTAGCAGACACTAGTTGTTTTTTGTTTTTGAGTTGATTTACTGTATTAGTAAAGCTAATTAGAGCTGTGCTGGTGCTATGCCTAGGTCGAAAACCATGTTGTGTATTAGATAATAGATTATTTGACAGAAAGTGGTCTAAGATCTGTTTGTGTATACATTTTCTAAGATTTTTACAAGTGGTGATAAAACTGGCTATGGGTCTGTAGTTGGATACATCAGTAGAGGGACCGCCTTTATATAAGGGTATGATGTGAGACATTTTCCAGAGGAGTGGTACGTACTGTTCAGAGATAGAACGGTTAATGAGAATAGATATAGGGTAAGCAAAGGAAGTAGCAGCCAATTGGCGAAAGTCACCAGGTAGCTGGTCTGCAGCTAGTGTGCAGGGTTTTAGTTTAGAATGGAAATTTTTAACATAACTTGTTTGGATAGGTATGAGAGAGAGGAGGGTAGAATTGTTGTTGGAGGTTTGAGGTATGGACAGAGGTATATTAGGGGTTCTGTTTAGTAGAGAGGTTACTGAGTTAATAAAATGGGAGTTAAATTGAGTGGCTATGCAATCATTTGAGTTGGTCAGATAATATAAATTCAGTTTACTGAAGCCATGCTGATACATTTCAGAATTTCAGATGTTTTATACATATAACTTACAAAATAATCAGATCTATGGTTAATACATTTCACAATTTCTGATCATTTTAATTAAAACTTAACAAAATAACCAGATTTGTGGACTTTACCTCTGATGCTGCTAACATTTTCTACTGATTGAAAAGCATATCAGTCTTTGGTGAATAAACTGTTTTATGTTAAAATACAGTAATATATATATATATGTATATTATATCTGTATGGGTTTACTTCTGTTCTTTGAATACACACTTTGTCGAAGAACAGAAAGCAAAACCCACTTTAGTGAAAGTACACTTAAGCGAAACTGCACTTTCGTGAATATCAGTTTATCAAAGCATAAAAACAGACAGCAAAACATACTAGAAACACATTTTTGCAGGGGGAACAAGCCCCCCCCTGCACCTCCCATGTGGGGAACCACACCCCCACACCCCTGCTACTTAAATATACTAACTCTGAGATAGCACTATAATAGGAAAAAAGGTATATCTCCTTATCCCCACTGTACCGTGCTTTGGTAAACTGTCATTCATGAAAGTGCATTTTTGCTTAAGTGCACTTTCGCTAAAGTGGGTTTGGCTTTCTGTTCTTTGAGAAAATGTGTTATTGAAGAACAGAAGTAGACATATATATATATATATATATATATATATATATATATATATATATTTATACACACACACACACACACACACACACACACACACACACACACACACACACACACACACACATACACACACACATACACACACACATTATTCTTAAATATCCTATAGTTTACTGCACATAAAAATACAGGTTTCAATTTTATGGTTGTAGGAAGGCATGGGGGGGTCATTTACTGATGACAAAAAGAATACTTGGTCAGACAACAATTTGGCAGACCTTTATCACCAGATCCTTCTGTCACCAGAAGTTGAGTGAACAGGAATCCTACAAACCTCAATGTAGGCAGATACCACTCAGACCAGTTCTAACCAAATATAATCAAATCAACTGTCATGACACCTCAAGGCAGGATGTATCTGCTTTTGAAGGCATGGATTCACAGAATTGTTGTTCTGTTGATTTAATTTCACTCACTTTCCATATTTCTCCAAAAGTTGTATGTATGGTATAACTGTCACTGTGGTTCACACTACTTGTAAAGCACTTACCTTCAGGATCATGCTGCATAGTGCCCCTCAGAGTGCAATCCCATTGGTATCTTATTATTTACTTACAGGCTGGTATGTAGAAATGAAGACTGGATACTAACTTTCATAGCATACTATCCTCTGACTTACAGTGCCATAGTTCATCAGTTATAGTATAAGCACCGTTATGCATATAAAGCTTGGTATAAATAATATTGTTGGGGGCAAAAAAGTCAAAATTAGATTCTTAGCATGCATGAAGGAAAGAGATGACCTGTGTCTCCTTAACATGAATGCCATGGAGAGTGGGGGACATGAGCATTATGGATGGTCCCTATATTTTTGGTGTTGAGATTTCCTTGGAGAGCATGGATCTTTGATAATTAAAACATAATTTGAGCTATGATCATGGCAATTTGTCAAAAAGTGGCTGCTGGTGCCTTGCAAAATGACAGTCTTTCCTAGAAAGGTACTACCAAGGCATTTCCAGCAGGGCTCACAGAGAGCTTAAACAGGCACTAAGACCATAATGAGTGTGACGCCCGTGGCCTGGCCCAGCAATCAAGGAGCCTCAATCCTCACCACTAACACCAGTGAGGGGCATCTCATATAGGAGGAAAGGATAACAAATACACACAGTAAAGTGTAATTTCCCTTAAGAGCACACAGAGATCACAGTCAGTCCAGGGCTGGTCGCTCCCTTGCTCTCCAGGTCCCCAATAAGATTCCCCACTGGCACAGCTATAGGGTCCAGATCTCAGCCTAGTGGGCAAGCTAAAACCTCCAGCACCCTCTCTGTCCAACCAGTGCTTTATGTCCCTGCCCAAGTAGCTGACACACACACACACACACACACACACACACACACACACACACACACACACACACACACACACACACACACACACACACACACACACACACACACACACACACACACACACACACACACACACACTTTGAGAAGAGTTTATACAACCACACAGACACTTCTGGGGAACGCTGGCACAGGTTCGTCAGCTGTGACTCTTTTCCCAGACTATACGGTCGTACCAGCTGCCACCACCCACTAATATTTATCAGCTATTAAAAGGCCTTAAAAGGGTGTCTTATTATTACTGTGCAATATCATTATCCAATTAGTAGTATAGCCCACAGCTAAAGCTATTGGAGTGGCTTTGTACAATTTTACCAAAGGCATGCAAGTACTCTAAAGAGCTTAAATTATCTCTACAAAACAGCCACAGTTGAAAGGGTTTAAAATATTTAATAACAAATAGTCAAAACACAAGACAATACTTTTTACTGCTAGTTAAGAGTTCAGAGATCACAGAGAAATACTTAAAATAATTCAGTAGTACAGTTCTGACATCACAGAAAAACACTTAGTCTAATCTTTCTAGTTTCTAGTTATTTCTAAGAGAAAACATAAGTCTAAGATAAAATTACATATAGAGCAAGACAGTGCTGGTGGGTTGGATGGTCAAGACAAAAAATGCTTAATGCTCTCAGATTCTCTCTGTTTTTAAAATCACATTACTGGTTCACATTACATCATTCTTCACACTTCCCTGGGTTCCCAGGCTAACAGAAACTACATTTACATTCTTCACCTCTGGGCAGCAGAAACCAGAGCAATAAACAAGATTTATGCATGCAAATTCTGGCCATTAACTCTGGCCTTAAAACAATAGGCAGGATTCCCCACTCTAGACTCACTGGCTCCAAGTCCTAACATTAAAGGGTCACAGCATGCTTTACTTGGTCAGTAGAGTGCACTGTTGTTGCATTTTTTTCAGTTCCGCATGTAACACTATTTTTACCATTTAAGACAACAAGCCTGTGATTTACATTAATATTTACAGATGACATAATTATCTCCAAACTTCTATCTGGCTATGCTGGTAGCCTTCACCTGTCTTCACCCAATCTTCACATACCCCCCCTCCCCAGAGAACTCAAGCTAGTTTTTCAAGTGACCCTTGAGAAACACTGCTTGAGAGAGTTATGTCAGTCTGAATGTACCTTACCCCATTCCTTGTCTTGAGAACCCATCTGCATTGGCATTGCTAATCCCACTGTGGTGCTGCATGGACATATCATATGCTTGCAACCCCAGGCTCCTTCTTAGAAAGTTGGCATTTTGCTGACTGGCTCTGTTTAACCATGTTAGGGGATTATGATCTGTCATAACAGTGAATTTCCTCCATACAGATAAGGCTGAAGTTTCTGCAGTGCCCACACTATGGCTAGACATTCCTTTTCTACAGCTGCATAGCATTCCTCCCTGGGTTGGAGCCTACGAGTGAGATAATTTTATTATTTTATTTATTTATCATTTGTTGACCGGGAATGTCCGACTAGGTTCCACAGAGCCTGTTTTCAGCGGAGGCCCGGGGAGAAATGCTCCAGATGCATGTCTTTGGAATGGAGAGAGAGAGAAGTACCCGAGGGGAAAACCAACATGTGAGAACATACAAGCAACACAACCCCCACCGGCAATTCCGAACTGAACTGCCTCTTGCTGTGAGGCGACAACAGGCTTTAACTGCTGCCCACTGGATGCTCTTCCCCCTCTGAAGAAATCTGGCTAAGTACAGCCCCCACCCCATGGTTCAAAGCATCCACCTGCCCAACAAATTATTTGCTGTAATCTGGACTGGCTAACACAGGGGGTCCTCCCAAAGCTTCTTTAAGCTTCTGGAATGCCTGCTCATATGCTGAGGTCCACACTATCTTATCTGGCCTGTTTGTTCTTGTCAGGTTTGTGAGGGGAGCAGCAATGATACTATAACTGGGGACAAACTTTCTGTAGAACCATGCTGTCCCTAAAAATGCTCTCACCTGCTTTTTGGTAACAGGTGCTGGCCATGCCTGAATAGCTTCCACTTTGGCAGGTTCTGGCCTTATCTTACCACTCCCCACTCTATGTCCTAGGTGGGAGACCTCTGCCATACCCACCTGACATTTGCTCAGCTTAATGGTCAACCCTGCCCTCTGTAGTCTGGTCAGCACCTCCCTGACATGTTGAAGGTGCTCTTGCCAGGAATGGCTGTAGATGGCAATATCATCTAGATAAGCAAGGGAAAACCCACATGCTCCTACTAGGATATGATCTACCAGCCTCTGGAAAGTTGCTGGGGCATTCTTCATCCCAAATGGCATCTTTGTGAACTCATACAAGCCAAAAGAAGTCACAAAGGCTGACTTCTCTCTTGCACTGGGACTCAATGGCACCTCCAGTAACCTTTGGTAAGACCAATGGTTGTAAGATACTTAGCCCCACCCAGCTGCTCTAGGGCCTCATCTGTCCTAGGCATGGGGTAAGCATCTGACTCTGTGTGACTATTTAATTTCATGTAGTCCACACAGAACCTGGTGCTGTCATCCTTCTTTGGCACCAGCACCACTGGGGAAGCCCAGGGACTGTTGGACCCTTGAATCACCCCTAGTTCCAACATCTCCTGTACCTCCTCCCTCAGAGTCTGTTTGACTCTCTCAGACACTCTGTAAGGGGCCTGCCTAACAGGCCTTTGAGGTCCTGTATCCACCTGGTGCTGCCACAGGTGGGTGCACCCTGGTTTCCCAGTGAACATGTCCCCAAATTCCTGCAACACTGCTCAGATTTCTCGAACCTGGGTAGAAGATAGCTGCTGGGACATTGCCACCCCTTCCACTGAGGTGTCAGCCCGAGCCTCACTGAGGAGATCAGTCCCCAGATCTCCCTCAGTCTCCTCCTGCAATCCACTGCAAATGCTCAGCACAATGGCCTCCCTGTCATGGTAAGGTTTCATCATGTTAACATGGTACAATTTGTGCCCCTGTCTTTTGCCTAGCAGTTCCACCATGTAATTAACGCCACTTACCTTTCTTACCACATTGTAGGGTCCCTCCCAAGCTGCTTGCAGTTTGTTGTGTCTGACAGGAATGAGAACCATTACCAGCTGCCCCACAGCATACTCTCTAGCTCGAGCATTCCTGTCATACCACACCTTTTTCCTGTTGTTGGGCTTCTGCCAGGTTATCCTGGGCCAAGCCCATGAATTCCCTGAGCCTTGTCCTGAGGTTTAAGACATATGCCAGAACAGACTCCTTGTGAGACTCGCACTCACCTTCCCACTCATCTCAAATTAAATCTAGAGGTCCCCTCACCCTATGCCCATACAGCAACTCAAAGGGTGAAAAACCTGTGGATTCCTGGGGAACCTCTCTTTAAGAAAACAACAGATGGGGCAAATATTTGTCCCATGCCCTCTTAAACTGATCTGCAAATGCCCATAGCATGGACTTGATTGTAGAGTTTAACATCTCAACAAGACCATTAGTCTGGGGATGGTAGGGATGGTCTTCATGTGGTTCACCCAACAGGACTTCCACAGACAAACCAGCAGTTCTGACATGAAATTGACACGTCTGTCAGTCAGTATTTCTTTTGGGAAACCTACCCCGCTGAAAATCTCTAACAAAGCATTTGCCACCTTCTCTGCCTCAATGGAGGACAAAGCAACCACCTCAGGGTATCATGTAGCATAATCCTCTACCACTAGGATATACTTTTTCCCTGTGGAACTTGGGGTACTCAGTGGACCCACAATATCCATAACTACCCTCTGAAATGGCTTCTCAATCACAGGCAAAGGCATTAAAGGAGCTCTCATCTTGTCTCCTGCCTTGCCTACCTTTTGGCACTGCTCACAGGTCCTCCAGTACTCTGTTACACCCCTGGAAATTCCAGGCCAATAGAAGATCTGCATAATTCACCTCTTTGTATGTTTTATGCCCATATGACCTGCAAAAGGAATATCATGGGCTGTGGCTAGAAGCACCAGATGGTAGGCTCTATGCACTACCATCTGCTGTACTATCTCACCTTCTAGCCCTCCCTCAGGGGTCCACTCTCTGTACAGTAACCCTTTGTCCCAGTATACAGACTCCCACTTTCCTTGAGAACATCAGTACCCACAAGCAGCTGTGGCTCACCTTCTGTCTCACTGCTACAGGGTAGCTCCCTCCCTGAAGTAACCACCTCGCCAGTCCTGGCTCCAAGTATGCAGTCTGTCTGGACCTCCCCCAGGCTACCAGACTTACCTGCTTGTCTCCAAGCCTGACTGCGTGTAACTGCACAAATACATGGTACTGCCTCATCCAAATCCTTCCCTATCAGGACATATGCAGGATGCTAGTTTGGCACCATTGTTGTCTCAAGACAACCTACTACTGGCATTTTGTCTTTCCCACTTACTGGCTCCCTCACCTTTTGTTCCCCACCTTGTCTCTGTGGACACCTGTATGCCACCTGGCCCCAACTGGTTGCATTCAAAACATTTAACCCTAGCTCCTGGATGTGTACCTGGACTAGTGGATTCCCCTGCTACTGGCAGATTCTGTTGGGGCAGTCTGTGCTGTCCAACATGGGTTCCTCTAGACCCATGAGCAATACTGGGGGTCCCTTTCCTGTGCAAGGTTGCCCTGCTTGCCAGGTATAGGTCTCCCTTCTTTCCCAACTCATCTGAAGTGGCACATTGTCTATCAGCTAACCAGATCCTCATGTCCACAGGCAAAGTGCTAAGGGCGTGTTCCCTTACCAAAAAGTCTGCCAGCCCTTCAAAAGTGGTGACCTGACATCCACTCACCCACCTATGGAAATAAGTGATCAGTTCAGCAACATATTCACACACACACTTTCATCTGCATTGCGTCTATGCTGATAGAACTTTTTACTATACGTTTCAGGTGTCAACTTAAACAATTCTAACAAGTGATTTTTAACAGCAGTATAATCAAAACATGCAACGTCAGACATTTTTGACAAAACAGTTACAGCTTTACCATGGAGTAAGTGGGTCAGGAACTGTACCCAGAGCCTTTGGTCAACACCATACTGTTTGCATACCCTCTCAAACATATGAATGAAACTATGAAAATTATGCCCCTCTTTAAATTGCGGAAGAAATATACTGACCTGTTGTGCTTCTGGAGTCCAGTTACTCCTTTCCGCATTACCTCCATGACTCTGGCGAAGAATCAGCATTTCCCTCTTATGCTTCCTCTGCCGCTCCTTTTCCTAGGCTTCCAGGCATAGCAGTTTCTCATTCTCCTCAGCCTGTAGACTCCTCAGTCTCTCAGCTGTCTATCTGGCTAGGCTGGCAGCCTTCACCTATCGTTACCCAATCTTCACAATGAGCCTTTCAGTCAGCTGAGTAATAATGTTAACAGAATAGGTGTGAACATAAACCATGTAAGTCATGGCATGGAAGTTCATTTTGAGGAGGTAGCACTCTGCTCAGTATAATATACTAAATGTCTCAGCTTCAGTCGCAAAAATAAAATTAAAAGTACACAAATAAGTTAGTAAAGAAGACAGCTGTATCCACAATGATGGAGGTTACTTCTTTTTCTTTACTTATTAGTGGATGAAAGTAGATTATTTTGTTTTATTTATTTATTTGTTTAACATTTGTTTATCCGGAAACTCCAACTGGGTCAGGAACCCATTTTCAGTGGAGGCCCAGGGAGAAAAGTTCCTAAATGATTCATGAAGTTAATACAATTTTACATGTACAACACAATAGGAAGTATTAAGACACATATTAAATAAGCAATGAATACTGAGTAAGGACAGAGATACAGTAATAATGTACAGGCATACAATAATACAACAGTCAAATAATGTGGTAGGATAAAACTTTTTTTTCGGGTAGGATTAAGATAAAAAGTGAGGCAAGGGTTGAAAATATTAGAAGCAGGCATATGCTTAGAAGAGTTGTGAAGATGGATGGGAATAGTAAAGGGTCCAGAGATGCATGAGGTCTCTTGGTTATATGTGGTATGAGTTAGTGGGAGGAATTCTTCGTCTAGGTGTCTCAGATGTAGAAGGGAAAGCCCTAGATAGACTAGGTTACATGGTCCATGACTACTACAGTAAGTCGTCTAATGTACATGTTGAGATGTAATTTCATTATGAGCAGTAGATAGTAACCGAGGTAGAGTTATAGTGTAAAAAAATATATACATAAAACTAAATATCTAAAAAGAACTTCCCAATGGTAGAACTAAAATATGGGTGTAAATATAAATGTGAATATAAAGTAACCTGTTGGATATAACCTTTATTTTTATGTATTAAGTTTTTTTATGTATTGGTTGAATATATATGGGGATTTGTTTTGGAGAGAAAAAGGTTTTGTTAGCTGGAAAAGGAAAAAAAATACAGTGTATGTTTCTTTACATTTTACCCACTGTTTATTTATTTAATTAGTAGCAATTAGTTTTAACTAATGAGAACTATGGTATAAATAGAGCTTGTGGGCAAATTGTGGCATTCTGATAAAGTCCCCCGAGTGGGACGAAAGCACTTAAGCTTTGGTGTACAAGTGTTTTATTTTTATTTTTTATTAAATTTAGAGTTCTGTGCACTTTGGATTTGTTTTTTCTTTTCAATCCATTTGTTGTTTCTTAGTAACACATTTTTACTGTAATGGTGAATATTATCACAAAGGTAGGGGCACAGTGATGGGGGCAGCATTGGTTCTACTATATCTGCTAGTAGTTTTATGGTACTGGGAACAAAATTATGTTTCCAATTCACATTTTAAAGAATATTTGCAAGGTTATTTGCATTGTCTTTGTGATGATGTAAGGTAGTACCAACTGTGCCAAAGGAAGTAGGGTGGGGTATGTGTAACATATGCCAGCATTGCTAGCGGGAGCTTTGTAAAGAATTACATGTCATTTGAATATCAAACTGATTTGTACAGATGCTTGTGTTAAAATGGATTTGTGAACCTGCTTGAGTTAAAAATGCATCAACAGTGGGTCCTGCTGGATAGAAAAAGAAATATATATGTATGTCAAGCTGTATTGTTGTAACTGCTGAAATATATATATATATATACATATATATATATATATATATATATATATATATATATATATATATATATATATATGTATATAAACAGAGGATACTGGAAGGGAAGGTGTTAAGCTCAGCCCAGCTAACCTTAAGAAAAATAGCCTGAAATTAAATGACTTGATTTAGGCCATAAAGATTCTATCTCACAGGTCTGAATGCAGCCAGAGACACATTGATGCCTTTCTGAAGGAAGGGTAGAAGTGTTGGAATTGTTTTATAGCTTCCATATACTGTATTAAGCCTTTAGCTAAAGTTTTATGTGTGTGTGTTGTGACACATCTGTGCCAAATCCTGGCTCAGTATCTATGAAGGGGTAGTGTGGGAACCACAGAGTCAGATGACCAGATGCAATGTCATCCTGTACCCAGCACTGAAATTGTATGCTGTTACTAGTGAGAGGTGTGATAGATGCACTCTGTTTTTGGTGCCTGACAAACACGCTCATCCACTTCATCTTGCCTTACTCTAGCAAGTAAGTAGGGAACAGTAATTCTTCAGTCAGTTATGAAAATATAGTGATATTGGTTAAATGTTGTTTTTTCTGTATCTGTCTGAGTCTTTCCATCAGTGTTCTTTTTTTATATTTCCTGTGGCTGAAGCTCTGGTGTGTATTGTAACTAGATATTCAGTATTTTCATATTTTTTAATATTTATTATTAAATATATCTAAATCTTTTATTGTGGCTGGTATTTTAGAAAATATTTTAACCTTTGACAGTACTTGGATTTATTTTGTGGCACTGTGGCTGCAAGCTCCTGAAAGTCTTGCTGCTTGGTTGAACATTACCATTTGTATAAGTATTCATTTTACTAAAAGTAATTGGGTTCTGTGGTAAGGGCCTTAGAACAGCTGGCTTTGTCAGTGTTCTGGTAGCAGTGTATCTAACTTGTAGTCTGAGTGGAGGTGCCAAAGCGGGTAAGGTGTGCAGCTTTCCCAGGTGTGTGTGTGTGTGTGTGTGTGTGTGTGTGTGTGTGCGCGCGCGTGTGTGTGTGTGTGTGTGTGTGTGTGTGTGTGTGTGTGTGTGTGTGTGTGTGTGTGTGTGTGTGTGTGTGTGTGTGTGTGTGAAAATCAAATCTCAAAGAGAGTGTGTCAGCTACTTTGAACAGGGACACTGAGAGCACTGATTTCACCGAGACAGTGGTGGATGACTTGGCTTGGAACACCTGATAAGGACCTAGCTCTATAGCTGTGTCAGTGAAGAGACTTATTTGAGGCCTGGAGAGAAATCCCTGCCCCAGGACTGGAGTGTGCATTCTCTGTGGGCTCTTAAGAGAAATTGTACTTGGTGCATTGAGCTGCATCTGAAATACTGTGCGTCTATTTTTTCTCAGTGAACGTTCCCCACCAGTGTCAGTGGTGAGGATTGAGGCTCCTTGATCACTGGCACAGAGGAGGGATGTCATATAGTGGTGAAAGTGATGGGGATATTAACTGAACCTCTGTAGCCTGTACGCAGTTGTCACTAAAGGTGTGTGTACTCTCAGTCAGAGCTTTAGGGGACCCCATTCCAAATACCTTTGGCTAGGGTTTACCTTAACTGGGAGGGTGGAAAAGGAAGCAAGCAAGTAGGTGTGTTTGAGGATATTCCTGCAGATGTCTTGATATGGAATGATTTTGATAATGCTGTTACTTGTGTACTTGCAATTACATGCAGTCAGGCTTGGAGACAGGAATGTGGGTCTGGTAGCCTGAGGGAAACCTAGACAGGCCCCACACCTGAAGCCAGGGCTAGAGATTTGGCTATTTCAAGGAGGGAGCTACCCTGTAGCAGTGTGCCTGAAGTTGATCCATTGCTGCTGGTGGTACTGATATTCCCTTGGACAGAATGACTGCAAGGGCAGAGGTGAGTAGTAGTACCCAGGCTGACAGTGAGGCACTGCTGTCAGAAGATACCAGACTTCCTGTGGAAGAAGAGCTGGGAAAGGTCAGAAAATTAGAGTTGAGACAGGCTTAGCTTTTGGACCCTACACTATGAGGATTGAGGGAGATAGCTAAGGAGGCACCTGATTCTCAAGGAAAAGGTGAGTCTGTATACTGGAACAAAGAGTTACTGTATAGAGAGTGGACCCCTGAGGGAGGGCTAAAGGGTGAGGTAATACAGCAGTTGGTAGTTGCCAGAGCCTACCATCTGGCACTTCTAGCCATAGTCCATGACATTCCTTTTGCAGGTCATATGGGCATAAAGAATACCAAGAGACGTATTATAAGACGAAAATGAAAAACAGCAAAACCACCATGGTTAATGGCGTCAATTTTAATAAAAGACAAGTGCTTTGGAGACATATTAGGCAGAACATTTATTGGCCTGGGATTACAAGGGATGTAACAGGGTACTGCAGAACCTGTGAGCAGTGTCAAAAAGTAGGCAAGGAAGGAGACAAGGTCATAGCTCCTTTGATGCCTTTCCCTGTGATTGAGGAGCCATTTCAGAGGGTAGCTGTGGATATTGTGAGGTCTCTGAGTACCCCAAATTCCACAGGGAAGAAATATATCCTAGTGGTAGTAACTTATGCTACTAGATAATCTGAGGTAGTGGCTCTGTCCTCCATTGAGGCAGAGAAGGTTGCAAATGCTTTGTTAGATATTTCCAGCAGGGAAGGTTTCCCCGAGATAAATACTGACTGACAGAGGTGCCAATTTCATGTCAGACCTGCTGGCTTGTCTGTGGGAGCTCTGTGAGGTGAAGCGCCTAAAGACTACCCCCTACCACCCCCAGATGAATGGTCTTGTGCCAATGTTAAACTCTACACCAGATGTGTCCAAGTGTGGCCCTCAGAGCTCTTCCATGTGGCCCATGACCTTATGCTGCAACGTCAGTGTATGTATGTGCCAAAACACTTTTTTCATTAGTTTTTTGCAACAGTGACCTGTAACTGCAACGCTAATGTTTTTCTGGATTCTGTTAGCTCATGCAGTGGGCTGTATAAAGCTGAATATTCTCTTGTTTGTCCTGATAATTTTATAATGACACCAGGAAGAGTGATGTAGGGATATGGTGATAAGATATTGATAGACTACCTCCATAAAACATTCAGTTTTAAAAAAATCTTACCAATAACATAAATACCTTGTGCTGCTGTAACACTGGGCCTAAAAAGAAGATGCATTACTGTACAGAACTGAATACTATAATATAAAAATTGTCATTCAATTTTGTTTTATAATTAAAATTCAAGATTCACTTTTCCTTTGCCTTTGGAACTGAGAGCACAGCCTATGAGTTTTATTATAGGTAATTATTCCAGTACCATGATTTAAAAATGTTCTGGGACTATAGTCAACTTTTTGGAAATATAGGCATTTATGTATAGGAAGTAGGAATGGCCAAACAGAAAGCAGTTAGTATTTGGAGGTTTAAAGATAATTGATTCCACATCATATTCTTGTGATAATGGCACTGATACCCTTTAATATGCTCAGACAAATAAATACCAATGCAGACCTCTTGAGTTTTACTGATCACTCTGGTCTTCATAGTATTTAACAAATCTGCATCTTAGAGTAGACATCATGATTGCAAAGAATGGCAATATGAAAAATCTTTGTTATATAGATACGTTTTGGGCATCTACTGCTGACTTTAGATCCACAGCATTTCCCATACCTCTGACATACTTAATGATGCCTTAGCTCAAGGGCCTAGTAACATCAAAGTTCAAACAGTGGACAGGGCATGCACAGGTGCAATAATTGTCCAGCTGAGATTTTCTTTGTGCCTCTACTCACCACTGGTATACTTGTATACTATACATCACATGGTGGTTGCACAAGGGTGCCACGGGGAGCCACCTCCCCATATAATGATATGCCCTGTATTATGCCCAGCCATCTAGCAACTTGATTGATGACTGTTATCATAGCTATAGCGTCACCAACAGGTCTTTTGTCCTGGGTTTGCCCTTGAACAAGTTTTCACATTCTGCTCCCTCCTCCCTTCAAAATGTGAGCAGCCTTTTACCTCATCATTCCTCTTTCCACATAATTGGCTCCTCCAGCACCTAGGCTGACAATCTAACTAGGCTGTCTGCGTTTTAGGCAGAGCTTCTTCCCTATGTGCCATAAAACATCTTTAAGAAACCAGCAAAATCAAGAGGTATGATCTCATATAAATGGAAGTCTTCCATACCTATTTGTGTAAAAAAAAAAAAAAAATATATATATATATATATATATATATATATATATATACACACATATTTATTAACTAAAATGTTAGAGGTAACTGTTAGATTAAGAATTAGAATTACATTTATTCATTCCAACAAGTATAGAAAGGAGCGACGCTGATCTCTTTGGCACAAAAACCAAAGACTGTGTTGTAACAAAGTATTCAAGTCCCAGACAAAGATGATAATCCGATGAAGTCAAGACAAGTGAACCACAAATACTAGTGGCTTAAAATCTTTATTCCATCAGATAAGCGCTTTCGCTGCCAAGAGCTTCTTCAGATCTATTGAATGATACATAAGTTAAAATTCCCCAATATATATGGGTGCAGCAAGGGAAACAATTATCACAAATCACACAGTTAAAAGGGAAATGTTAAAAATCTCATATACTTGGCAATCCTAAAAAATGTAGATGTATAAGTATGAATGTTTAACATTCAAGAATGAATAAAAACTGAATAAATAACATAATACACATATGTATAGAAAAAATAATATGTATGGAAAACATAGTTGATCGCAAAGTTTCAAAGCATTTTTGCGTGCATTTCATAGACTGCAGAAAAAATCCTACTTACATCTAAATACTGAAAACATTTGTAAATTCCTTAATTATGCCATCAGAACATATACACTTAAATACAGCAAAAAATGTGTGAATATAATAATTTTATGTTCCTACGTCTCCTCAATCTGGGTTTAATGGAGGCCCTCTCGTTCAGGCCTAACCCACTATCAGCTCTTAGCCGAACAATCCAGTCACTTTCCTTACTTTCAGTTTGACTACTAATATCACCTCCTCTTTTATTTGGTGTTACAACCCCTAAAACCCTGAATAAGAATATGTGTGTATTGTCATAAAGACTCACATGTTTAGCTAAGGCATTATGGTTGGAACCCTTCCTGATGTGGTATATATGTTCCCTCATTCTGTCTCTGAGCTTGCGGTTTGTTTTGCCCACATAAAAACTAGAGCAGGCTTGACAAACCCCAAGATATACCACATTACATGTCATGCAGTCTGCAGCTGTATTAGTTCTAAACACTTTGTGTGAATCAGGATGTGTAAACTCAGTAGCTGTATCAATATAAGAGCAAAAATTGCAATGCCCACATGGCATGGTGTTCCCTGCCACCTCGTCCCATCTAGTATGTCTTGGATAGCATAACACCTGTTTAAGGTTACTCTTATTTCTATATTGGAACCTCGGAGTATCCCCAACAATCTTTTTCAGATCATCGTCTATCTGTAGAATGGTCCAAAATGTGTTAATAATGTCTCTGATCTCATTATGGTCAGATGTGAACGTAGTAGTAAATTTCACAGTACGTAGGGTAATAGTACCCCTATCAATAACACCTGCTTGCTCCATAGGTCCAAAGTAAGGTATAGCTATAGTCTGTCTTAAATCTTGTATATTTTCTAAGCTCTTACTGACCTCTATAGTGCTGTAGCCTCTATCTATCAGCCTTCCCTTCAGGTTATCTAACTCTGATAGGAAACCTGCTTGAGTTGGATTTAATCTAGAGGCTCTAATGGCCTGACCTTTAATAATATTCCTAAACACAAAAGCTGGGTGCATACTAGATCTCATTAATAATGAATTACAATAGCATGATTTTCTGAATACACCAGTATTGATGAGGCCATTGGGGAGCTTTTCTATATATAGATCCAAGAACTCAATGCTATCTGATGAGTGGTTCATAGTGAATGTGAGATAACTGGTCAATTCATTCATTGCCTCTAGCAATAATTGCAACTCATCTATTGAGCCTTTCCACAGAATAAAGATGTCATCCACAAAACGTCTGAAAAACATTACATGCTGTTTGAAAATTTCAAGATCAAACAGGACTTGCTCTTCCCAGTGAGCTAAAAACATGTTGGCACAACTATTCGCGCATGGTGTCCCCATTGCTACACCATCCACTTGTCTGTAAATCATTTCATCGAAGACAAAGATGTTATTTTCCAAAACTAGTTCTAAGAAATGTACCAATAGGTCAATCTTGACCAAACTATAGTCACTGTGTGTTTTCAAATAGTCAGATATATATACAAGACCAACATGGTTGGGAATAACAGTAAACAGTGATTGTATGTCGAGTGTGACAAAGACACAATCTTCTGTCGAATTACTCTGTTCAATACATTCATAGAGGTCCAACAGAAACTGTTTGGAGTCCTTCAACACATATCTGTTGTCATTAAGGATAGGTGTTAGATTTTTCTCTATGTAGACTGAAAGATGCTCAGTGACCCAGCCACGACCAGAAACTATAGGTCTCATGGGTGGGTCACGGGCATCTTTGTGTAACTTAGGCAGACCATGCATGATAGGAATCATGGGGGCCTTGATGGTAAGGTACTCATAAAGATCTTTATCAATCAAAAGGCTCATATGTATATCAGATAATATATCTTTCAGGTGCCTTATGATCTCTAATTATGCATCAGATGTAATGATTTCATAAAAGCTGTCATTCAACATATTCTTCATTGATTGATAATAATGCATGAGATCCATGACAACAACTCGGCCACCTTTGTCTGCTGGTCTCATAACAATGGTATTAATATCCTGCAATTTCCTAAGACTAATCCTCTCTTTGTGGGTTAAATTATCTCTTTTATAGAATCTCTTGTTCAGACCTTTGTTATAATACTTGTAAAGTTCCTCCTCTGTGAGGCGCTGGAACGTCTCTACCAATGGATGGTTCACATGTATATACTCACTTAGGTTCTTAAAGGCAAACTGCCTATCTATTGATTCACCTATATCAGAGCCTTTATGTATAAACTTAAGCATAACGTTTCTACAGAACAGTTTTAAGTCCGTCATGGTTTCAGTCAGGGCACTAGTACTATTGGGGATGAAATTCATCCCTCTACTCAACAATTTCACATCATCTTCTGTTAACATTATACTGGATAAATTATAAACTAACGTTTCTCCCTGCTGTTCCACATTCTCTTCAGGGTTTGATTCTGAGGAAATTCTTCTGAGAGCTTCCTCTTCTGACGTCCACGGCTCATAGAGCGTGTGCATCTCGGGCCCTTCTCTAGTCTTACTGGAAGAGGAAAAGAAACATTCAAAGCAGTATCGGGACAGGCACCTATTTTATGACATTGAGTTTTAGGTCTAATGACTACATCTGTCCCTTGTTCTACATTGACTGGATTGTTCTTAATGATCCGTATCTCAGGATAAAGGTTCGCATCAGTATGCATACTGGAATATACTATGTGTATAACATCATTGGAATCGCTGTTAGTCACAGCATTGATCACATCATTAGATTCTATGGTATCTGTATGTACACTAGTGTCTATCAATTCCACCCCCTTCTTCTGTTTAGTGGTCGTAGATGGACACCTACTAGCTGTCATTCATTTGAAACATTATTAGGAACAACTCGAGTAGTAGTTTGAGATGAATGAAGAACATCTACTGAGTTCAGACATACTCTATCAGGCGTCTCATTGATGCCATTACATTCAGTTCTAATACTATTGGCATTATCTTCAGTAATAGTTGTGCTCACATTATTCAAATGCCTATGATTCCTATTAAAATTATTATTATCAGCATTAATAACATTGTTAGAATTTACAATATTACCAGTATTGTTATAATTGTTCCTAGGCCATGTAAAAACATGGCCTAATTTGAAATCGTTCAAATCTCTGATTATTTTGTGCCTTTTCTGCTGAAATAACTTGTGTTCCAAGGCAAGAACGCTATCAAGTTAATTTTCAAAGAGTGGTTGCACTATATCATGTTCAAACTCATTAAAAATTGAATTCTGCTTACTGTTAATGTTTTCAGTAAGTGCAGCCTCCTCAGGTCCAAAATAAGTTATAAGAAGTTCCAGATACTTGCGACTAGCATCTAAATTCAATTTCTGCCAAGCTGTCAACAAGTCAGGGTAGTCGCGACCCTGGCTAGGCATATTAAAGATTCGTAAGCCTCGTGGGACAATCTTCATGTCTAGGCAGTACTGCAGGTGCATCCGCTGCACTTGTAGTCTCTTTAATTTAAAGAAACTCTTCTCTACATCGTCTAGAAGCTTATGTAGCTTCTCCATATCCACGGACTGAATGGTGACATCATCTTTGGGCACCAAACCTTCCAGTTGCCAACAGGAAGCAGCAGTACCATCAAGGTATTGCTTGAAGCTACATAATAAAGCTTCGTTCCGCTGGTTTTCACCTCGTGGAATGTAATCAAGCTCAATATTGGCCATGATTACACTGTAGATAATGAGCAATATGCCCAAAGTAAGATAGTTCCAAATATGAAGTTATAAATAGATCCGCTCCTGCAGGTGGATGTAAATACGATATAAAAAGGAATGAAAAAGGTACAGCCTCCTGCCAGGTAAACGCTCCTATTCAAAAAACAAATATAAAAAATTCCAACAAGTATAGAAAGGAGCGATGCTGATCTCTTTGGCACAAAAACCAAAGACTGTGTTGTGAATGTGAGATAACTGGTCAATTCATTCATTGCCTCTAGCAATAATTGCAACTCATCTATTGAGCCTTTCCACAGAATAAAGACGTCATCCACAAAACGTCTGAAAAACATTACATGCTGTTTGAAAATTTCAAGATCAAACAGGACTTGCTCTTCCCAGTGAGCTAAAAACATGTTGGCATAACTATTCGCGCATGGTGTCCCCATTTTAACTTATGTATCATTCAATAGATCTGAAGAAGCTCTTAGCAGCGAAAGCGCTTATCTGATGGAATAAAGATTTTAAGCCACTAGTATTTGTGGTTCACTTGTCTTGACTTCATTGGATTATCATCTTTGTCTTGGACTTGAATACTTTGTTACAACACAGTCTTTGGTTTTTGTGCCAAAGAGTTCAGCGTCGCTCCTTTCTATACTTGTTGGAATTTTTTATATTTGTTTTTTGAATAGGAGCGTTTACCTGGCAGTAGGCTGTACCTTTTTCATTCACATTTATTCATTGTTTGAATGCACCTACAGTACAGTCAGGAGGTCAACTTTGGTCACCTGCGGCAGTGAAAGAGTTAACTATATGATATATTTTATATGCAGCCCCAAGAAAATTTCTGTTCACTCAATGTGGCCCTGGCAAGCCAAATGGCTGGACACCCCTGCTCTACACCAAAGACCATGTTTAGGGCATTTGCAGACAGTTTAAGAGACAGTGGGACAAATATGTGACCCATCTGCTGTTTGTATACAGAGACATACCCCAGGAATCTACAGGTTTTTCTCCCTTTGAGTTGTTGTATGGGCATAGGTTGAGGGGCACTTGGATCTGATTTGTGATGAATGTGAGGAGAAGTGTGAATCCCACTAGGAGTCTGTTGTGACATATGTCCTAAACCCCAGGATAAAGCTTTGGTAGCTCATGGGCGTGGCCCAGGAGAACCTGTCAGGAGCCCAACAGCAGAAAAAGGTCTAGGATGACAGATATGTTTTGAGACCAAGAGTATGCTGTGAAACAGCAAGTTACGCTGCTGCAAATTATGTTGTATGCTTACTAGAATCCCTCAGTGGAATTTTCAGTTGGTGCATTGAATTATTGACTTCTTTGTCTTCTTTTTCTGCAATATCTACTAGCAACTCTGGTTTCTCCATTTTCATTTTGTATTTTTTTTCTCTTTCCAGCCCACTATTTGTCCTACAGGCAGATCAAGCCGCTTACTCCATTTACCCTCTTCTACTTGAATGACACTGTCTTCCAGCTTCAACACACCCAGGATTCCTTCAATAAATTGAGCTAAAGTATGCTTGCATAAGGTTTTATACCATAATTTGTCATAACTTGTTACTACAACATCTATAAATGTCTGTCTATAGTGTGCAAACTGCCAAGGGTTAGCATCTTGCCATGGATTCACCTGTTCCTCTCCTTTAGTATACATCTTAACAACAATATATCCTGCTTGTTTTGCTTAACTTTCAAGTTTGCCTTAACACCTTAGTGTTCTCTCACTCTCTCTCTCTCTTTACCTATGTAGCAAGTCACTCTTCTGTCCCAGACCCCTATTTCTGTCCAAAATAATACCTTGTTTCTGCTGCTACACTGCATTCTGTCTCTCTCCTCTCCTTTGAACCCAGTAAAATCTGCCCTACCTGTGTCCACAGCTCCTCTCATTTCCATTTCCCCCTAGTTTAGTCCTCCTAAGAACTAAAATCTCTTCCTTTTCTCCCACCACAACTGTTGCAAAAAGCTCTATTTTAGTTTCTTACATTATTATTATAGAATCTAGTCACTTCACTGATTGTTATTTTTGTGCTTTACAGCCGTGAAAGTGGGCCACCACTCAGTTCAGACCTCGCATTCATTTCACTCCCCTACCCTACCCCATTTCCCACACATCCCACTACCTCTACTCTTATACTCTTACAATCACATCACTTCCTATAATGAACTCCTCTCCTTCCAGCCCAACTTATCCAGTTGACACACTGTGCACCTCCTGCTTACCACACCTCCTCCCCTTCATACTCTTTTTCTTCCCTCATCTCTGTCTTACACCTACATATACACACTCTTATGCCTCTCTCTCCCTGTTCTTCATCCACTATCTCACACACACACACACACACACACACACACACACACACACACACACACACACACACACACACACACACACACACACACATCTCCCCCTTCCAGCTACTCTATCTACCTGCTACCCTTCCCTTACTGCTTCCACTACCCTTCACCATCCCCTTCCCTTTTCATTTCTGTCATCCAGCCACCTTCTTTTTCCCCAAATATGATTTCTATTTTTATCATCACTTCTTCACGCCTCTTATTATCTCTCCTTACCTGCTATAAAACAAATATCTCTCCCATCAATCCACCACCCACTCTTACCCACCCTCTCATTAACATTGACACACCCTACTGTGTCTTAATATCACCTTATCTATTTAATACACCTACATCTGTCATGCACAAACTCCTTGACACCAGCTCAACCCCACAAAACAAAAATCAATTACCTTACTTCTAAATTTAAATCTCCCATACTACATACTAACTCCAAAAATATGCTCTTATGCAGAGTTATTCACCCTAATCCTGGTTCCAACACCTCTTCCAATCATGACACAACCTCTATACCTTCTACCATCACAAATTTTAAACCATCTACCAAGAGTCTAACCATCATCTCTATGAATAATCGTAGCCTCCTAAACAAAATCTGTGATTTCCACGCATGGACTGCTCACCACTTACCTGATATAATTGTTCTCTCAGAAACTTGGCTTAAGCCTCATATCCCTGACACTGAAATTCTTCCTTCAGGCTATAACATCATCTGATACTACAGAGGACACAAAAAAGCCAGTGGCATAGCAATACTTTACTCAAAGCATTTTAACATCACTCCACTGTCTGTATTACTCCCCAACTTTCAACCTCCAGAACTCATACTAACTAACCGCAAACTAAACAACTATAAAACTCTATGCATCACTAGTAGCTACATTCCCCCCCAGGAAATAATACTCCAATTCTAGAAATGTACTCTCTTGGACCTCTAACCACATCTTAAATGAAACTATAATCCTAAGTGATGTCAGTATCAACTGGCAAACCCTTTCTACTGACTTTCATACCTTCAGCATAAATCTCCATGGCTCCACTCAATTAATCTCCACTTGTACCCACTACAACAAATCCTCCAGTATAGGCTCCATCCTCAGTTGGATCCTAGTATCTAATCCTAGCTCATATCACAACCCTAGAACACTCCCCGATTGTATCAGCAACCACCTCCCTATCCACGTTCAAAGACTTTCCTTACATCACACCAAGCAGCACAAATATAAAGAATGCCATAGTCTCACCAACTTAAATGCTGAAGAGTTTAACAATATACCCAGCTCTATAAATTGGTCCTTCCTGTACAGCCAACCTCTAGAGCATGCTGTTCTAAATTTTAACCACATCTTCCTGGACACTCTGAATTCTCTAGCTCCCTATAGGAAAAAAATAGTTAAATCCCACTGTGCACCCTGGTTTACTAATTCCACCCAAGCCCTCATGCACAATAGGGATATTGCCTGGAAAAAATTGGATGGAATCAAAATCCTCTAACCACCTACACACAACTTTGTAACCTCACATAAAATCAAGTCAATGCAGGTAAAAAAGCTACTACCTAAAACCTCAAACAACCAATCATAACAACCATAAAAAATTCTGGAGCACCATTAACAAGATACTCAACCCTGGTTCTTTCAATAAATTGAGTTTTAACAACCTGAAGTTTGAAGCTGTGGATGACAACAGTTCAGTGAAGTTTGCATTTTGTCAGCTTCTCTTTTTAAGCTTTCAATAAATTGAGTTTTAACAGCCTGACGTTTGAAGCTGTGGATGACAACAGTTTGGATACTCAACTATTTTCAGTTCATCATATTCTAGTGAAGTTTACATCCTGTCAGCTTCACTTTTTAAGCGATTAATAAATTGTGTTTTAACAGTCTGAAGCCTAAAGCTGTGGACAACACCTAAGGTCTTTTTTCTTTGTTCATTTGCCTACCCTCGGTGTCTTTAGTAGTGGTGAGGATAATTTATTTCTTGTCTTAGAATGTCTGCTCTAGGTTTTTCTATCTCTACTCTCAAAGGATTTTCCAGCTATCTTTCTAGCCAACAGCAGTCTGTCAAGTGTCTTTCCTCCTTTTCCAACTTCCTCCCTGTTTATACTGATGTACCACAAGGTTCCATTCTTGGACCAATACTATTCAACACCTTTACAACAATCTTCATTCATCCAGTACTCATTCTTCCCCCAATAGAATATGCTGATGATTCTACTATTATCTGGTCATCAACAATCTCTCACACCTGCAATCTATCACCCAAAATTCTTTAATTCGATTGACTGCTGACTAAATGAAAATCAACGTATACTTAACCCTAAAAAATCAAACTTCTTCTATTTCTCCCAAAGTCTCTATCTCACCAAAAATCTTTCTTCACCATTACATCTCTTGATAACACCTCAATTGAAGTAGAGACATACATTAAACTCCTGGGCATCGTCACTGATAATAAACTAAAATTTGACCTACATGTTCAAAATTGCATTACAAAACTCACTAAAAACTTAGTATGTGCTACAGAACAAAAAAATCCTTACTAACAACACCAGGGTGTCCTTTGCTGATGCATATCTTCTCCCCACTCTACTCTATCTCTCTCCTATTCTAATTAACCTAAAATCCACCCTAAGAACAAAAATGGAACTCTGCTACAACAAAACTTTTAGTTTTGTCACCATCCAAATGTATAACTCACACCACTGACTGTCGCTAAAAACTTTAAATTGGCTTGAATTACCTCACCAGCTCCTCCTCTCTCAACTGCTCCTCACTCACTTTATAATTAAGAAGCCCACTTCCTGTCCTGATGTCTCTTCACTCATCACTTACTATACACCCAGTTGCTCTCTTCAGAGCTCTGACCAACTCCGGTTAGAGATCTACAAACCTTAAACATCGCTAAGCCATAGTCTATACAGCCATACAGTGACTCATTCCTGGAACAATATTCCTCTAACCATCAGGTCTATCCCAAATAATCACAAATTAAAAAAAAAACATTAAGAGATAGACTCCTTAACTCTTGGCTCTGCTCATGCCTTTAATCCCAACTAACCTCTCATTAACCTTCTTCCTCCCTTCCCCCTTCTACTTCTTATCTGTATTATAATACCTTTCTTTTCCCTTCAGTAACTACCCTATCCATCTCTAACTTTTTTACTTGCCTTATTCTTTCATCTAATATCTGCATAACCAGTCAACAGAAATTTCAGCTGTCTCAGGAATTTTTCTTCTTATGTTGTTCTTTTGCCTTAAAACCTACTCTCCCTACTATTTTTGCATGATATTTATCTTGTTATAATTTTACCTTGATTGTTAATTATAAATCCCTGTCTTGTACTACCTATTTAATTTTTATATTCTGGACCTTTTCTCCCTGGGTCTCTGCTAAAAATGGGTCCCCACCCAGTTGGACTTATCCCGGTTAACAAATGTTAAAATAAAATAAATAAATAAAATAAAAAGTGAAGAAAAAGGGCCAGATTGTAAGAGTTGCTTTAAGTGTAAGTCTACCCTGATTCTGAAAGACTTGCTTTCAGTGTAAATAACTTACATCAGTGTAAGGCCTATCTATAAACACATTCTTTTATGGGGACCAGATTCCAAAACACCTGGTTTCAGCCTGCTCTCAGTATAAGTGGTCATTTACACTGAGAACAAGGCTTTTGGAATCAGGGGCAAAATTGTATTGGAAAATTATTAGGTGTAAATATAAGCAGATTTGGGAATTTGAGAAAAAGAAAAAAGTGTGAATGATTTTATGAAATAAGATATGATATGGTGAAGATATGTAATTAAAATTGGAAAGAAAATGTTAAAACAAGAAAAGAATGGCATGAAAATACAATGGAGACATTTTATTATGCAAAGCCCTGTGAAAATAAAATAAAATAGGTTAAAAGGGCTATAAAAGAAAGATTAGACAGATTTAAGAATGAATTGGAAATTACAGATTTTTTTATGGAGATTAATGTTAGAGAAACTTCCAGGTTATATGATAATTGTAATCCTGAAGAAACAATTAAACATTTTATAAAAGATGTTGTAGGATAAAAGAAGTATGAAATGTATGTGAAAATGGGTTTCATAAGGGTGTATGTAAAAATAAATAGAGAAGGTTGTATATGGAAAAAAACATTAGATGTAATAGGTAAAATGATAGTATAATTTGGATTACTTGAAACAAGATATGTAAAGAGTTATTGTAGAATCAAATATGGGATGGTTGGAATGCTGTTAATAAAATAAAAAAACTGATATGGAATAAGGAATGGAGGGCTTAGATGAAAGTATTTTCGAAGATAATGCATATGTTGTTTTTGATTATGAGTGTGTGTATGAAAATGTCTATAAGTGCGTGTTTATAAAATAATGCCCTTACCCCTTTTGATAGGTGCTGTGGGATCTTTTACATCCACCTGAGCTACCACAAACTCAAACAAATGGTACCTTGGTTTGGCATCTCATCTGAAGGATGACATACTCAGGAGTACAACATTCCTCTTATGCTGCACTGCTGTGTCAATAATCAGTCTACCTGGTGTGGGAATATAACCCACAACCTTCTGCACCAAAGGCAATTTGATTATTTATTTTTCTGAATGCATGGATGTCTATCCCACTGGACAATAACATATGTGTATTTTCAACCACCCTAGCTACAAAGACATTTCTGTGACCTACAGGGGAAATGCTAGGAGTATCATAACTGTTAGACTTGTATATCCTACACCAGTTCTTTGACATTATGTTGCAGCATTTGGAGGAGCATATATGGTTCCCAACAACTGCAGAGGAGAAAACCACCACAATGTTTTTGTTTTACACCATTGCTTGTTTTCACAAGGTCTTAGGAAACATTGTACATGCACTGTCATTAAGGTTGCACTTGCTCTACAAAGTATCAGATACATAAACAGGAAAGAATTCTATTCCCTCAACTGTTAGGTAATGTGCAGTAGTCAGGGTATCATTTATAATGTTTCTGTGTACCACTCAGGCAGTTCCCATGATTCAGACATATGACACACATCTTACATGTATTAACTGTTTGAGTGAGGGGACCTACCACAACATCTTACAGTAATAAGGGCACACATAGGCAGTTACAGAGCCCACTGTATATACAGTTATCATGGAAGCAAATGGCAGGTGAATTATAATTGTGTCACTGTTGTGCATTGCATGTGATGCCAGATAAGCACTGGAACTATATCTGATAATCCCTATCTGCAGACTCCAAGAACATGGCAAAGATGGCATATAATACCAAGCATGTAAAGATAAGTAATGTGGCGGAACATGTTTTGTACCAATGAGATGCTTCTGCTGCCTTAATGCATCTGTTGGGACACAGCAGTATTCATCCAGACCTGAAGCTAGATGTTTGTAGTAGACATCATGTTTCATAACATGGCTGTGCCAAAGCATCACAGCATGGCCCGCCATAACTGTATGAGCAGCAGTCAAGGAGCAGAACAATTAGTTAGAGGATGCACAGGCAGCAGTGTTACCCCATGTAAGGCAGGGGTGGGTGCAGTACATTTTAACACTGGTAAAGTGATGGTGTCTGTTTCACAACAATAGTTCAATAGTTCTCTTATACCACATAAGGGCAAAGAGGCAATTAAAATGTGGGCTGTGCAATAAAAGTTAAGACTCAAGTCCATCCATGTATTAAACTGTTTTTTTTAAAGATTTAATGAACTTGATCAACTAATGAACAATGGTAACCTGCTCAACAGTTTAACCATGGATTGACTTAGATATCTAGGTCTCAAAATAGTTCTGTTTTTAGTGCTACTGTATGTATAACCTAATCCTCTTGTTGCTCAAGATGGAGCAATTCTTTTATTAAAGCCTTAAAAGCTAAACACAATATACTCAATTCTAGATTAATGAGTTGCCCTTGATTTCTGCTGTTCTGTTAGTGAACTTATGCCTTCCAGTAATAATAAATTGGCCTTATTAGTTAAACAACGTAACATATTATATTCTGTAATCAGATGAACATAAACTATAAACAGCTCCTTAAGAACCTCTTTAATCCCCACATTTATGGACTTGTTTTAAAATTTTCTGAACATATACCTAAATTTAAATGTATTACTGACAACAATTCCAAGACCTTTGTATTCTAACAAATTCTGTAAGTCAATGAGCCCTAATTTCATGTTAACATCAATAGTAACTAATCGACCAACCGACACAAATAACTAGTGAAACACAAAAAGAAGTACAGCGAAAGAAGGTCTTTAAACAGGTTTACTGAATAAAACTTAAAGCGCTTTTCGCTTGAACTTAAACAAGCTTCATCAGAAGTTAAAACCAATAACATACACATAATTTTTAAATCACAAATGTGATGATATTGTACGCCCCGCTCATGCAGCGGAAACCTGACTTAAAGGTATATGCATTATATAACAAATTTTGATTTAATTTATTTAAATAAATAACAGCAACACCATCATACTGTCTATAGACCACTAACAATAAACCAAACTAATTGCATGACTTATAATATAATTCTAGATGTTAAAAAATCATGATGTAGACTAAAAGATGTATGTAGATACAGACATACAATCCTAAAGAAAACACCATTTAAAAACACATAAAAGGAAAAAAGTTTATATATCTATTCAATGACACCTTGGTATTAATATCAATCAATTGGCTAGCATACTACTATTCCCAATAGATGCTTGTTTAAAGCTAAACTATTTACTACCTAGATTTGGCATAACAAGGCTTATCTGCAAATATTTTTATATTTCAAAATGCATCCAACACATATCATTTAAGCCTGGGTATCTGTAAGCATTTAGTTTTATTTGCCAACCTAATTTGAGTTCCTCTAGCAAAAGAGGTGTTGGTCCATCCCTTATAGGATGCATTGCTTGATCAATTGCCATATATGTAAACCCGTGGTCCTGATATTGATGGACATGTTTGGCTAATGCGGTGTCTAATTTCCCTTTGGAAATTGCATATTGGTGCTCGTATACACTGTCCCTTAATCTACGTTCAGTTTTTCCAACATAATATGCGGAACACGATTTACAGCATGCTAGTAAACTATATTTTTAGATTGGCAATTAATAAGATTAATTGACAAGATTACTGTAATAATAACAACGGCAACACCGAGCATTTGCTCAGCTCGTTGACTTCTCAAATCCAATCGATTATGAACAGACTCGCCAAATTGGATGAGAATCAGCGTATTGTATGTTAGTCACTGCGAAGGAGCCAGTTCCCTCAGCCGCAAATAGTAACTGGTACCAGGTCCTGCCCTTCGGGTCAGCAGAACATTGAATTGACTTATTCGCCCATTAGTTTATCTAATTCACATTCCGGTCTACAGAATGGGCAAGAAGGGCCAGTCAGAGAACAATTGATTGGTCTAAAACGTACAGAAACACCTACAATTATATCTTTTGGCAGCCTTCCATAGCAACAACCTTTGCAACAATGCAACCCGGTTATCGACAACAGCCGCCAAGTGCGATCATTAATCATTTAGCGGTGTGTGGAAGCAACTCCTCGGAGCTTATGGGATCACAACCTGTGCCCTCTTTGACCACTTGGCTATCGGACAAATTTAATATGTCATTTGGGCGTACAACAAATCCATCAGGCGATTCGGCCAGAGGAGGTAATATTTCAAACAGTAATCTTGTTTCCAGCTTGAAAACTTTTGATGCTTTTTTATTAAAAGTTAAGAAACTCCAGCTGGAGGTTGGGTATTTTGAAGAATGCCTTAAATTAAAAATTGTGCCGAAAGGCCTGAGGTGTCATCATTTCCCTACAGGGCTGGAAGCTAATTCTCTGTTTCATTTAGATTTAATTAAGTTATTTGACTGACAAGGACTAGAGTTATTGGAGGTCATCATTAAACATTATAATGTTTGGATTTCGGAGTTATTAAAAACTATCACAGAACTGGATACACGCATTAAGAATGACTTTAACTTTGATCGGTATAAATTTGAGTATGGTCGAATCTTTTCCAGCATAGACGACCATATGGTAAAACTCTAAAGCAATAACATTTAAAAAATGAGCAGAGATCTAGATGCATATCAGCAAGGTGTGGCCTATCCTAAACCACCAAGTGCTCAAATATGGTCTGGCCTTAATCATACAAAAGTTCATCAGAATACTGAGAATGGGGACAGTAGCGACTGTGAGCTAAGTGGGAGCTCTGTATAGGTCACTCTGATTAATGCTCAGACTCCACTCAATGAAGCAGTGAGTGATAGAACTGGTGTGGGTGTTGCCAATGATAATTCGGGAGTAAGGCGTAGTGAGAGGATATCCAAGGCCACTAAGATATCTTTCTTAAGAGGTTTTAGAATATCATAATATATTATATGCAAGATTATAATTTGATAACATTACTTCATGTCCAATGGAACTGAATGCATATTTCTACTTTGTACTTTGTTATTCTTGCCTTCAAATTGTTATATTTATTGTATTAGCTTTAGTAAGCTTAATTGATAAATGTTTTTATTGGTTGATTGAACTAAATTAATTGATGAATGATTTAGTAGCATATAAAAGCTGCTTAATGAAATGAAGCTGTATAAACCTGAGGAAGCATGCCTTGGATGCACGTGAAAGTGCTTGTTATATAATAAATCAACTTTATCTTTTACGTCGTGGTGGCTTCCATCTAGCTGTTTCTTCATATATTCCTGGTTTTTTGGTTGGAACCTTTGAATGGTAGCATTCTTTATTCTGTTGGTTTTTGGGCTTTGCTACCTTTACACGATGGATACCCTGCAAGTGGAACTGGATTATAATCCTGGGACTAGAAGTCCCAAAGACAGATGGAACAGTTTATTGAAAGAGACTGTAAATCCGCTATTGGGCATGAATTTGTCTCAACCGAATACAACTATTAACATTACAGGTACTGTGGAAAATCTTAGTGATTTTTATAACTGCTTGAGAGAACTTGAGAACAGTCTATATAAATTATATCGTTTGATTTGGCAAAGGAGGCATATGGAGGCTAGCCTACACTTTCAAATAATACCTAGAGGCATGCGAGTGCTATGCATGCTCACGTATGGAAATAGCCACCCTGAGCTGCTGAAACGATGGCAGCAGCTAAACCTTGACCTAAGTAATCAGTACATAAAACTCCTCATTGACTATTTCACCCCTATTGAACAAGAACTTACTATTAAAATAGATACCTTATATAGCGAGATATGTAATCGCTTTAAGGGAGAAATATATGAGAAAAAGATCGATGCTATGTACATACAGGTAACAGCATATAGTGACAGATTGCAATAGATTAAGTATAAGAAATTACAAAGAGACCATCAGGATTTCCTATCTGGTCAGGTATTTGTATGGCCGAAAGCAGGCTTCCAACACGATAATCAAGCCTCAAATATAGCTCATATAGACATTGAAATGGAATCGTCCACTCCCATAGACACTGTTTCTTTAAACAGCGTGGGGATAACAACGGAAGAAGGGCTTGGAGCAGAAGTGACGTTAGTGAACAGAAATACAGTGAGTGAGGTTGTGTCGACTCTAAACACGCCCCCACCTAACCAACAAGCTCTGAAAGAACCAGCTTCCTTCGATAAGTTTGGAGCTAAACCGAAACATATCTTTGGTAAAGCTACTAGCGTTTTTTTACCACTACCCGTGCAACACCAATTCAGACCACAAGCAAGGTCCAACAGCCGAGGAAGACGCAAAAGGAAATACTCGGGCGAAATGATGGAGGTAAGGAGGAAAAACAGAAGTTGAACACATTAGTGTTTAACTTTTCGAGTTATAATCTTGATGCCAATGATATATCTCTACTAAATAGAGGCCTTTCCTTCATTCCTTCACAAAGAAGTAATCTTGCCGAGATACTGACTGACTTGTGTCTTTTTGCCAGGAATTTGTCACTGAAACTACTATTTTTTGATCAAGTGAAAGCGACTGACTCAGGAAGCCGATTTAAACGTAAAAGTACTTTTATACCAGTTTTTCCTAGCAATGTTGACTGTTTTGTTTCAGTATGTGAAAAAGACTTTTATGAATATTTTTTAAATGCTAGCTCAAAAAATGTGTATCATAATTTGAAAGCTGAAGAATGGCATTCTCTCTATGATTTATCTAATAATGCCAACTTGATTATACAGCCTGCTGATAAGGGGGGAGGCATAGTGGTATTAGATACCACTATGTATAATACTATGATGTTGCACATGCTAAATGATGATAAGACCTATAGGTTGATAGAGAATGAGACTATTATTAACATTGTGAAAAATGTTCATGATACACCTTTTGATGTGTAGACAAATTGATAGTGAGCTTTATGAATATTTTTTAATCGACTTTCCAAAAATACCTCTGATTAAGGGTCTCCCAAAGATTCATAAAGAAACTGTTCCTATACCTGTACGACCTATAGTGTCAGGAGCGGGTTGGGTTACAGAACACATTTCTTATTATTTGGAATCCATCCTTGGACCGTTAACAAGGAGTGTTCCAACTATTTTAAAGAATACCTACCAATTATTGGATGATCTAGATAACCTTATGAAAGATGGCATGTTACCCCCTTCTGTTGTTCTAGCTTCATTGGATGTCAAGAGTCTATTTACAGTAATCCCAAATGACTATGGAATAGAGGCAATTAGGGAAGTCTTACTCTCAATAGGTCCACTGAACAGTGATACACAATTGCTTGTTTGTAGTCTCTTGGATCTAGTATTAAATAACAATGTCTTTATGTACCGTGATGCATTATATGCACAGACATGGGGTGTAGCTATGGGCACCCCATGCGCAAATTCCTATGCAAATTTAGTAATGTATCATTGGGAATGTGCTTATTTGTTTAATAGCAGTTTCTTTCAACATGTTTTATTATATAGACGTTTTGTAGATGACATATTAATCGTCTGGGATGGGGAATTAGCCCTATTAAATGACTTAGTTATTTATTTAGAATCTACAACTGAATTTCTAAAGTTTACACTGGAAATATCACCTAAGGAGATACATTGTCTTGACATTACAATAAATAAAAGTTCAGAAGGTTTGATCTCAACTACTCTATATAGGAAACCTTGTTGGAGGAATGCATTGCTACATTATGATAGCATGCATCCACGTCATATGTTTCCCAACATTGTTAGGAGTCAAAGTAAAAGAATTTCCAGTTTATGTAGAGATGACAGTGATAGGGACTTACAGATTGGTCATCTAAGGGGGTTACTCCAAGAAAGAGGCTACAATGTCTCACAATGTAAGCTAAATTGTTCTGCTATGAATGACACACATGTAGATACAGAGGCTTCTGTTGTTCGAAGACATCCTAAGATTATACATAAATATGGGACACATTATGATTTAAATAAGGTATTTTTCACTACAAGATACACTAGTGATATAAATTATGTAACTGACATTATTAGGAAAAACTGGAATATTTTACTTGTAGATAATAGATGTCTTAAATTAATAGGGACAACACCTAGTTTTAGGTATAAGAATAGTAAGAACTTGAAAAGGCTTTTATGTATTGATAAAGTTGGCTCACTAATCAGTAGTATAGATAAGCGAATTTTAAGACGTGGTACATTTCCATGCAATAAATGCAACATGTGTAAATATATAGCTAGTGATGATCAGTTTGTTCATCCCTCTCTTAACTATATCTATAGGCCTAATTTTTATGCCACCTGTGAAACTACTAACCATGTCTATTTAGCAACATGCACACAATGCCCAGCATTTTATGTGGGCATGACTACAAGAAGGCTAAGAGACCAAGTATATAACCATACATATGACATTAAGAGGTTAAACCTGAATAATGCTTTAGCTAAACATGTTGCTATTCAACCTAACCATAGTTTTAGGTTTAGGGTCTTACAAGTAATAGGCCTTAATAAGAGAGGAGGTGACAGGATGAATTATTTAGAAACTGTTGAACTAAGATGGATTTTGAGACTGATGGCACATATTGAACCAGGTTTAAATCAATATATTAGTATTAAACCTATTTTAACTGCACGTGACTAACATTATAATTTATTTAGTATTAGTTTTTGAGATGATGCAATGTAGTATTTCTATATATGTATATATAGAAATATATTTGATAGTATATAAGTTTATTTTTGATAGGTTTTGTATTGTTTTATTTTTCATATATTTTTATGTTTATTTTCTTAAGAGGTTTTAGAATATCATAATATATTATATGCAAGATTATAATTTGATAACATTACTTCATGTCCAATGGAACTGAATGCATATTTCTACTTTGTTATTCTTGCCTTTAAATTGTTATATTTATTGTATTAGCTTTAGTAAGCTTAATTGATAAATGTTTTTATTGGTTGATTGAACTAAATTAATTGATGAATGATTTAGTAGCATATAAAAGCTGCTTAATGAAATGAAGCTGTATAAACCTGAGGAAGCGTGCCTAGGATGCACGTGAAAGCACTTGCTATATAATAAATCAACTTTATCTTTTACATCGTGGTGGCTTCCATCTAGCTGTTTCTTCATATATTCCTGTTTTTTTGGTTGGAACCTTTGAATGGTAGCATTCTTTATTCTATTCAATTATTGATATTAAATTGTACGTAAGGAAATTGAATCTTTGCCTTATTTTAGGCAACCAGTGTACAAATCCTTCCATCGATGATAAATTCTTTGTTCCAAGCACTTTCAACCCCCCGTTACACCCGGCTTTACAGATTTTCGAGCAGATATGTGAACTTGATGTGCGTCAAATACCACAATTTAGCCGTAGGAAGGGTGTTCAGTATAATATCTCTAAGGAAGAGAAGGAATTCTTGGATTTTATAAAATCACAAAGCATCCGTGTGTGTAAACCAGATAAGGGGGGTGGTTTAGCAATATTCGATAATAGTGATTATAATGCCCATATGAAATCACTCCTAAATTCTCCAGCCTATCAACTTAGCTCACGTTTGGAGGCTAATGGAGCATATCGACTTATCAACATATGTTTAAATGATTTATTTATAGAGGGTAGAATTGAATTAAATGTGTTCAATTATTTATCAGTTTCTTATCCCAGGTATCATAGGTTCATAGGTTCTTAGGTTCATACTAGGCTATCTGTCCTAGGGCATTTATAAGCTTAGCCAGAATGTGTTTGGCTTTCACCACCCATTTTGAATTTATTTTGCTATGCCCTTTTTCGAGGTTAGTATACTGTGCCTCTGTCTAACAGTGACACAGAAGTGATACCCAGGGTAAACCTACGATCTCCCATCCACTCATCAAGATTCCTCTTGAAGAGAGTCAATGAGGGACTCTGCCTAACCTGGACTGGGATTTTATTCCAGAGTGAAGGGAGCCTCTGGGTTATGAATCTGTCCCTCCAGCTTGTTCTATTTATTTCAGTGCTGAGGTTCAAGTCTCTCGAACACGTAGCTCGATGGGATTTGGATTTTCTGAGGTGCAGCATGTCCATTAATTCCGGGTTGGACATGGCTTTATACGTCAGGCACAGATCGCCTCTGAACAGGTGGTATGCTACTGAGTAGAGCTGGAGTTTCTTTAACCGGGCAGCATATGGCATCTGTTTGAGCCCTTTGATCCTCTTGGTGAGGTACTTTTGGGGTCTTTCCAGTTGCTGCAGGTGTCTGGTAAGATACATCCCAAAAGGGGCATTGTACTCAATTATGGGCCTGATGAGGGATGAGTAAAGATCATATGTATATATATATCCATATAATATATATCCATATATATGGCAATATATATCCATATTATATATATCCATATGTATCCATATTTATTTGGTTCTCCAAAGTTGCACAAGTGCTTGGTTACACCACCCATGTGACCATTGGTCGATGGTCGAAACTCCCCCACTTATCCCATAGCTAAATTCATCAATAGTCTACTTAAGAAGTACCTGTTATCCGAACCACAGGTTTGCAGGGATTCTTGGTCCTTTCTTCAAGAGTTAAATAAAATCAAGTATAGTGATGATTTTAATTTCTTAACAATTGATGTAAAGGACCTATATACCTGTATACCCCATGACGTGGGCATCGAGTGGACATCATTGAGATTAAAGAGTAAGGGTGCCTCAAACAGCGAAATTACTTTAATTTCAGAACTACTAGATTTAGTACTTACTAACAACCTCTTTATGTTTGGGGACGACTTTTACTTGCAAAAGTCTGGAGTTGCTATGGGATCCCCATGTGGGGGAAGTTTCGCCAATTTAGTTATGTCTTATTGGGAAACTGAATTTATCTTTAAACATCTTGACCAGACTAAAAATATCATCCATTTCACACGATTTTTGGATGATATTTTTATTCTATTTAAGGGTTCTATTCAGGACAGTAATGATTTGGTCAATGATTTTAATTGTACAACAGACTTCCTCAAGTTTACTTCGTGTTTCGATACAGTAACTATATCCTACCTGGATATTTGCTTGACAAAGAACAGATCTTCACATTGTTTTGAGGTGAGCATACATAGGAAAAACACATATTCAAATGATTTTTTGCATTTCTCGAGCTGTCACCCTTTCCATCAGAAACGCTCAGTGGTCAAGGGTCAATTAGTTAGAGCCGCACGTATTAACACACAACTGAGCGACTTTATGATTGAATGTCAATTCCTTAAGACCATGTTTTTGGGACGCTGCTACCCAGAAGAACTACTTGATATGCTGATAAATGAAGTTAGGTTAAAGAGAATGAATGAAGTATATTCCCCAATTTTAAGAGTGAAGGGCGTTGATATAATGAATATTAGCTTGTCGAATGAGACAAACGAGGTCCAAGGCCAAATCCACCACAGTAGTAGTATAGTTACCTCTAGTGATCATAATTTAAGGCAGAGTTTCATTACAACATTTAGTTGTGATAGCCATTTAGTAACTGATATCTTGAAAAAGAACTGGGACTTATTTAGGGTGACACCAAGGCTTTTCGATAAGCTTGGAAACATCCCTAAAGTTATTTTTAGGAAAGGCCGAAATTTGAAAAATATTTTAGAATCAGTAAGACAACCTATGCCACGGGTGACCGGTATGTTTAAATGCGAAGCGTGCAATTATTGTAAATTTATGGCAACAATGAATTAGTTTGTAATCCATCACGTGCATTATAAAATCAAATTTAGGTTTAATTGCCAATCTAAAAATATAGTTTGAAAATCACAAACACTGAAACTATTGAAAAAACACAAAAAGGCAGACCTCGAGAAGCAAGCCTTAAAAGTTCCAACTATTACGTTGTTTAAAAAAATAAAAATCGTAAGTTCAGCTTTTTGTTGTTTAAAAAAAAACAACACCAAAAAAAAAAAATAAATAAACATAACAAGACAAGCAGGAAGAATCACCTAACAAAAAAAAAATGTATTAAAAAAAATACAAAGCTGAGGCTATTGTACAGCCACAGCTTCCCAGAGAAAAACGCCAAAACTGCAGAACTGCCTACTGCCAATGCATTACCCCTGTTAATTAAAAATACCCTTTAATAAAAAAAAATAAACACATATAAAATAATCATACAATATAATAATAATTCAATCAGTATAGTAGTAAAAGTAGATACTTTAGTAGTTGATACTTTTATAAGGTAACAATAAAACAAGGTAACCTTACCTTATGACTTTGGACTGTTATATATTTCACCTAAAAGGTTCCTAAAAATCAAAAATCAAAATTTAAATCAATCTAGCTAAAATTTCTCTATCTAGTTAAAATTTTTTGAATATTAAAAATATAAATTCCAAAATTTTAAATTGTAAAATTATTTTTTTTTTAAATTTTTTATTATGAAAATTATAATTTAATAAATTTATATATTAAAATTATTCTTATTTATTATTATTATATATTTAATCTTATAATTCAATATAAAAAAATATAAAAAATAATATTATGTTTAAAAGCAATAACTAAAAAAATCTTTGTATAGGAAAAAACATTAATGTTTATAAAAATTAAAACACAAAGTTATTTATAAATACAACATAACATAATGAAAACATATTAAAATGTAATGAAGGAAAATAATATAAGCTGACATCGTGAATTTTAAACACATGAAATGTTACAGTGTTCAACACATCCAAAATATGAAATGAATCCTCTATGAATCAAGGAAGTGAACTCTATTTTCTTCTATGTATGTTTGAAAAATATTCACCAATAATGGGATCTTTATTTAATTTAATGTCAGATAGTCTATTACAGTTTCAAAAATTGAAAAAGAATTTAAGAGGAGGTGATCTTAGGGATCCCAAAGATTACTGGTGTTTTGGTTTTTGATGTCAATATAATTATATGTATCTATATCGATGTCACCACCACTAAATAAAACATAGTTGGTCAAGTTCTAATAATTGCTCTTCTGTAGCATTACTGTAAAATGACTATTCCTTTTAAACAAAAGTCTTAAGTTCAACTTTCTTATAAAACATTTTTTTTTATTCACTTTGAATTTCTCAATAAGTCCATCTATACTCTAAAAAATACGGTGTAGTCATACTTTATCTTTCAAAGTATAAGTAAGTAAACAAGACAGGGTACCACCAGGATAATCCTAATCCTTAATTGGATAGCTTGTTGGTTATAAATAGTCCATAAGTTGAGCCCCTTGTGGTTGTCAAAGTACTATGAGTTCTTTAAAAAAATTTAAAAAAAAAAATTACTAAACAGACCACAAAATGTAAATTGTTTATAGAAGTTTCACTTACAGTTGATGGTCCCATTCATTAGAAATAGGTTGATGTTGGTTCCAAAAGTTTAAATTAGTGTGTTATGTATCCATACACATTCTAGCTGTTTTTACCTTGTTTTTTTGTACCTTTATAAAAGTATCACTACTAGGTACTATATATCACTAAGCTTTTTTGATCTTTTAAAAAGTATTTCTTTAAACCAACTACTAGGTACTATACTTCACTAAGCTTTTGAGATTTGAAATTATTATTGTATATTTTTTTTTTTTTACAAAGTGTATTATTTTACATAATTTTTTTAAATATCCTCTGAGATTCAACCTGCTTGTTGATCTATGTGCATTTATTTTTGGTGTTAAACAACAAGGAAAGCTGAACTTAACAACGTAATAGTTGGAAAATATAGTTTATCTAGCATGCTGTAAATCGTGTTCCACATATTATATTGGAAAAACTGAACGTAGATTACGGGACTGAGTATACGAGCGCCAATATGCAATTTCCAAAGGGAAATTAGACAATGCATTAGCCAAACATGTCCATCAATATCAGGACCACGGGTTTACATATATGGCAATTGATCGAGTAATTCATCCTATAAGGGGTGGACCAACACCTCTTTGGCTAGAGGAACTCGAATTAGGTTGGCAAATAAAACTAAATGCTTACAGATACTCAGGCTTAAATGATATGTGTTCTATTGGATGCATTTTGAAATATAAAAATATTTGCAGATAAGCCTTGGTATGCCAAATCTGGGTAGTAAATAATTTAGCTTTAAACAAGCATCTATTGGGAATAGTAGTACGCTAGCCAATTGATTGATATTAATACCAAGGTGTCATCGAATAGATATATAAACTTTTTTCCTTTTATGTGTTTTTAAATGGTGTTTTGTTTTGGATTGTATGTCTGTATCTGCATACATCTTTTAGTCTATATCATGATTTTTTAACATCTAGAATTATATTATAAGTCATGTAATTAGTTTGGTTTATTATTGGTCTATAGACAGTATGATGATGTTGCTGTTATTTATTTAAATAAATTAAATCAAAATTTGTTATATAATGCATATACCTTTAAGTCAGGTTTACGCTGCATGGGTCGGGCGTACAACGTCATCACATTTGTGATTTAAAAATTATGTGTATGTTATTGGTTTTAACTTCTGATGAAGCTTGTTTAAGTACAAGCAAAAAGCACTTTAAGTTTTATTCAGTAAACCTGTTTAAAGACCTTCTTTCATTGTACTTCTTTTTGTGTTTCATTAACATCAATAGTAGTTTGAAAAAAGATAGAATTCCACCTTTTTCCTTGCTAACTCTTAGCCCATTTTTGTTCAGCTACAGATCAACCTAGCTTAAATACTGATTAATTATGTTAAGATCTTGAGATGTTGTATTCACACTTCCAATTTTGAAGTAATCTGCATACTTAACCATCCATATATTTGGAGTCTTTTGGATTACTGAACAACTCTGGCCCCAAGACTGAGCCCTGTTGTGCACTCTTATTGACCAGTGCCCATCCAGATGTATAATTCTCACTTCTCACTCTTTGGTATCTCTTGGTCTATGATACAGATAACAGAACAAAATAATGCAAGCATTATCACATACAGGTTACACAAGACAGTGCATGGACTTGCAGTAATGTACATCACACAATACCCCACCCATTTAGATTAGTGGATGAGCAGGGCACAGTCATCATCATTTGCATGGTGCAGAGAAAGACACAGTGACAAGTGATATCATATGATCATAGGAGGTTACTAGCCTAACGGCCCCAGGACCCTTACAAGCCTACTCAAGTTCAACTCATGTCCCCAAGGGTGTCTGGTTCAAGCAAACACTAAAATCAGCACCTATTGCCCCTGTCTAAAAAGGACACAGGTGGAACCCCCAGAGTGAATTTCCAGTTACCCATCCAATCATCCAAATTATGCTTAAATAGGGCCAATGAGGGGCTTTGTGTAACATAAATAGGAAGCTTGTTCTAAAGGTGGGACAACTTCTGTGAGACAAATCTGTCTCGTCATCAAGTTCTGTTGATGTCACATACCATGTTGAGGCCCTTTGAGCGAGTGACCCATGTGCCATTTGACTTGCGAATGTGCAGCATTTCCATTAAAGCTGGGTTAGAGATTGCTGAATATGCAAGGTACAGGTCACCTCTGAGCAGTTTGTATGACACACAATAAAGTGACAATGATTTCAGTCTGTCTGCATAAGACAGATCTTGAAGACCCTGAATTTTCTTTTTAAGGAACCTTTGTGGTCTTTCCAATTGCTGTAGGTGTTTGGAAAGGAACATACCAAAGGGAACATTGTACTCTATTATTGGCCTAATGAGGAAGAGTACAGGGGATTATAATCTCTATTTTTATAGAGGCAATGCCCTTATTTATGAGATGAGCAATATAAAATACCCTTCTTAGCACTGTGGAAACCTGGTGATGTAAGTTAAGGTTACTGTCGAGCTGTGTGCCCAGATCTCTCACCACTGACTGTGTGCTTAGGGTATTGCTATTGATGTGGTAGTTTGCAGGAGCATCACCCTTACCAAAGGGGATGATAATGAATTTTTCTACATTAAGTTTAAGACCATGACTTTGGCACCAGTCATTAGTCTGCATAAGACTTTCTTGCAGGATGTTGACATCGCTTGGGGTTTCAATTATTGCATCACTTTGCAGCCATCAGCAAACTCTGTCAGCCACAGTCCTTTAGTTTTAGCCTGTACTTCAGAGAAGTAGGTTCTGAACAATAGGGGTCCCAGAACTGATCCCTGTAGAACACCACTGGTTACAGGTCTGCTGTTGGAGGTGAAGTCCCCTATTTTGACCATATGAGCTCTATCAGTGAGCCAGTTTGCAACCCATCTGATGATATATGGGTTGATACCCAGCTGGGTGAGTTTATCAATGCTGCCTGAGTAGGGAATAGTGTCAAAGGCCTTGGCTAAGTCTAGATAGGCCATATGCACAGATTTGGCCTCATCTAGGGCTTAAGTGACTGTCTCGAAGAAGTCCACCAAGTTTAATAGACATGATCTCCCCTTGACAAAGCCAAACTGGGTGGGGTCGAGCATTTGGAAATTTCCTATATCTTTGTTAATAATATTCATGATGATTCATTCCATGCCCTTGCAGATTAGGCTGGGTGGGCTAATGGGTCTATAGTTCCTGGGGTCCATGGATGCACCCCCTTTGTGCAAATGGATGACGGTAGCTGTTTTCCATTCCACTAGGATGAAACCAGTTCTTAGGCTGTGATTGAAAAGTGTGCCCAATGGTGATGGTAATTCCTGTTTTAACCCATGTAGAACACAGCCTGGGATATTGTCTGGTCCCATAGAGGCTGTGTTTTTGGCCTTGGAGAGGGTGTTTAAGACCTGCTCCTTGGAGATACTAGGTGGGGGACAGGTGTTAGGGATGCTTTGAGGTATATGTGGCGGGGACATGGGAGTGAAGTTTTCACTAAACCCATTAGCCAGCAGGTTTACTATATCCACAGGTTCTGTATATGTAATACCATTAACTACGAGTTCAGCACAAATCTCGGCCTTACCTTTGAGGTTACTGATGTAACTATAGAATGCCTTGTCATTATCCTTAGTTAGGGAAGCTAATTTGGATTCGTAGCTTTGGAGGACTTTACTAGGAGTCTTACTTGCTTGTTTAAGTTGAAAGGAGAGTGTTTCCAATTTTGAGACTTTTCCTTCCTACTCTTAGACAACAATTTCTTTCTCCTATTATATAGCCTATTAATGGCAGTTGTCCGCCAGGCAGGTTTGTTTTACCTTGAAGATCTTGCTTTGGTTCAGGTATGGTAGAGTCAATGCAATTGTATAGGTGCTTGTAAAAAGCATTGGTGTATAACTCAGAATAGGTGTCTGTTCCATCAGTGGGGGGAGGGGCTATGAAACTATTTATGCAGTCAAGTAAGAGGACATAAGAGGTTGTAATTGGCCTTGGAGAAGTTTTTTAGTCTAGTTGTTGCTAGAGGGGTCTTGAGTTATAGTTACTTCTAGTGAGACTGATTGTGGTCAGATCTCACCAGGGATGGCCTCACACTGTGGGTGGTGCAGTGGTCCCCTATGTTGGTGAGCACCAGATCCAGGGAGTTTGATCCCCTTGTGGGTGTGTCAACCAGCTGGTCCAGGACATTGGAGTTAATGACGTCCAGGAACCTTTAGGCAAATGAGTCAGAACACGTATAATTTACCCAGTCAATGGATGGGTAATTAAAGTCACCCAAAACCAGGGTGTGTGGTTGCATTTTGATTGACTCAAGTAGATCCAAGTAGGCTGAGTGGATGTCCTGATTCATGGAGGGGGGCCAGCAATGACCTGAAGAGCGGTCTTACCTACAGTCAATTGCACCTGAAGCAATTCAATGGAATTGTGCTGTTTAACCAATCTAGAGGATGAGTATCTATCTTTAATTAATATTGGTACACCACTTCCTTTAGTTCTCATGTCTTCAGTTTGTGGTCTGAACATGTTGAAGGAAATGTAACCTGGTATAGCTGGGGTGCTGTCCGCAGCCTTAACCCAGGTCTCACTGGCTGCAAAAATGTCAGCTTCTTCCAAGGTGAGGACTGCTTACAGTGAGTGCAGTTTCTGGTTTAGACTCCTAGCATTTAGCAGCATAACCTTGAGGTTGTTTTTAGAGGGTACTTTTTATGTTGTGAATTTTGTTCTTGTGACATTGCCTAAAAAAGGCACTATGGGGATGGCAAGATCCTTAGCCAGTAACTGAAATTCCAGGGGTGACAGATGAAGACCATCTCTGGCAAAGCATTGAGGTCTGTCGACCATGTCATTGACAGCAATACTATCATATAGGCCAGGTACTTGGACGTGGTTATTGTAGCATTATCATCTGGTAGTAGGCTGTGGGAAGGCAGGGATCACATCCTTCTGTACTGGGACAGAGTTGACATGTGGTGAATGTTGGTGATGCGTACTTTTTTGGCCTCTGGTGTCGAGGCTCGATGCAGTCTGTGGCAGGTGTAATGAAGAAGAATCAGAATGTGCATGTATACCCTGATGGGGTACCCTGTGTCGGTAGGCAACAGATATATGGTATCCATAATTCATATGACAGACATAAGCAGGCATGGCGCTACTTCTGCCCATAGGGCATATTGATAGTGTGGAACTATGGGAGCAGGAATGTACAGCTTGGGTAGCTGTCCTGTGGTGGAGCATATGGGGCATTGGTAATCATGAATGTGAGACTGGACATACCCTAGAGTGGTGGCTTCTATGACCAGAACCAATAGCAATGCTGTCTCAGGAATGGTCTGTCATCTGTGTATGCTTGGGCCAGTGACCAGCCACTTCATATCCTGACCATCTCTTGACAGTGGACAGTATGGCCTGCAAAGGCAGACTTGGAAGATAGTTGTTGTCTGCCTCATGGATGCACTGGTGTTGACACAATGTTGGTCACCAGTGGCCTAAGTAACAGACTCTGCTCTCTGTTCCTATATACCTTATCACCATGCAGGTACGACATGTCATCCTGCAGCCCATGGAGGTGTTGCACGTCTTCACACTGGGCATGTAGCAAACTCACCATCTCCACAATGGTGTGATTACCAGCTGTTTGCATCTGGATCACCGATCTGCACATTTGCTGATTAATACCAGGTGTTGCACCCTGGTTTGGGGACAAACATGGAATCATGGTGGTGTCACTAACCATCATGCCTCTCCCTTTTGGGGTGCACTTGCATGTCAAAGGCAGTGCAGCCTATCGATGCCTTCTGGGCTAGGAACCCTTGAGTAGTCTGGTTTGGATTGGCAGTAGCAAGACATCCACCAAACATTGGTGAGTATGGAGGTTTGTCCTGTCCCTCAACAGGCTCCTTGTTTGTGGGGTATGTGTGGAAACCCTCAGTTTTAGCATTGCTGACACTTCCACTGTGTCATTAGACTGTGTCGTGTTCACACTGCCATCAATTTTAGCCAATTATGCCTACTCACATTTGGCACATGCTGTCCCATCTTGCTGGACCTTCCATCAGTAGAAGATGTGAAAGATGCCTATGGCAGCACTGAAAATTATATGTCTAATCCCCATCATGACAAGGCAATGCTGGTCAAAGAAGCAATCTATGAATGGTATATTATGGGTATATACATATCCTGTTGTACACTTTATTGTGGTTGCATCCTAGAGGATGGATATGTATAAGTTTTTCTGTTGAATAAGTCCAGCCTAACATTTTGTGCTACAGTGCACTGTACAATATGGCAATGTAAGAGCATCCTTTACAGATACTCATGCAGTCATCACCAATCTAGCCTCCTCATCAGGATCACCACTAGATATGATGGTCTTCTCCCCATCCCCAGGCAGGGATACCAGGAACTCCTTTACTCTTGTCATATGCTTTCATGTTGGCGGTCCACTTCCTGTCATGGACATGTCCTTGGCAATGTCCTATGCTTTATTTTTGTCATTTTCTATCATACCAATTTCCCTTCTCTGCAAATATTGTAGAATCCTGTTGTGAGTACTCACAGCACTGATGTCCTGCAGTATACCTTGCTACACCTGGCCTCAATAAAGCATGGCCATGTTACTTTTGGCCAAGATGTATACAGTTCATGAACAGAGGGCTTGCAGAAACACCTCTATTTCCTGGGCTTTGACCTTTTATAAACATTGCTTTCCCAAGACCCCTGGCAAGTTGTGTACACCTGTGAGTTACTCATGGTGGTGAGTGTGTGTGCATGGCTGTCTGTGAATATCTTGTATATTTGTGCAGTGCCCTTCTCCCCAATCAGGTAGCCACTTACCCATCCCATGTTGTACTATAATTATTCTTCGTTTTCTATACAAACTGCAGAAAAAGGCATGTTATCACAACCCACCTTCTGCTTCAAAGTATTTAACTCCTCAACTGCTAACTCAGTGTATTAACAGCCTATAGAATAAGTTATCATGTCAAGTCAAACAAAGTATTTCTTTGGCTGCCTTGAAAGCTATCTGTACCTGGCGTAGACTGTTAACCTCAAAATATGCACTGTGAAACTCACCCTATGTATAGCGGCCATCATGTCCTTTGTGGCTTATCCTGCCCAAGGTGCACATAACTCGTGTGCTGTCTTCCCACAGCACAACATGACATTGTCATGCCACAATGCTGTGTTCCCACACCCACATACATTTCTTTCTTTATAGACCTGTTATTGCCATTAATCATGGGTGTTGAGGATACTGCAGGGTACATTACCAGGCATCTTGTCTTTCTTCACTTAGTCTATCTCAAACTCCAGTGTCAGATTCTGTAAACTCCTTATTTGACAGTTACTTGCCATAGTGCAGTTTTATACTATATGGAATCCATACTGATGTTATTTTTTTCATTCATTCTTGTGCCAGGACTAGGGACAGATATGCACAGTATTCTCATACTTGTAGCCTATGAAGCCCATATCACTGTGGTTCTGCTCTAAAGAGGCTTTTGGTAATGGCCCATAGCTGCACTGCCATGCACATCACTTGACATCTGAACATGCATGCGTGCATATGGGGCTACCATTTTGCTACTCAGGTGAACCTGTGTGAGTGGAAATGGCTTCTTCAGGTGCTGGGAATAGCAGGGCTTCTGCCTGGTGTCCAAACAAGTGCAAGATGCTCTTGTTCTTCCTCTGCAAGAACTTTCAAGAGTGCCTGTTGAGCCAATATGGTGGCCCATTTTGAATAGTGAATGGCTGGCATGAGCTTAACAGGATGGTGAGGGATGCCATTGGCATTATCTTTTTTGTTGAGCAGTGCAGGCATTATTACAGAGACCTGATCTGGTGCTATCCTGAACTACTGAGACAGTAGGAAGCAGAAGTTAGGGAAAGACAACCTAAGTCATACTGTAAGCTATAACTGTTTTTCATTTTTGCTAACAAGTTCAACAGTGTACTGATTTCTTCATACTTTCTTTTACCAGTGGCTGTAGAGCAGTAAGCCATCATGAAAGGATGTGACAGGAGGTAAATGTACATGTCTTAGTAGTGGGGTGTATTTGCCATATGCAATTCTGCACTATGTGGTTGTAGTTTTTTGTGTAACATGTGTGCATACTAATGTGCTATCATTGTTTTGTCTGTCTTCTGTAGTTCCAGTTGCCAGTTATACCTGTACCAGAGAAGTTGTAGTGGTCACCTCATCTTGCTCTAGCTAATGCGTCTGTGTCTGTATCACCAGTGGTTGTCAAGCCCACAACTCAGTAGAGGAGTGAAGGTCACACTGAGGAAAGCAAACTGAAGGACTCACCGTTGGCCTCTGTTGTCACTTCCTGAAGGGAGCAGAAGCTTATATTCTGATTGTGGCTCCATAGGTTCCACTCTAGTCTCTCACTGGCAGTTGCAGATGTTGGTCTCATCCAGGGAGTGTCCATAGCTGGATTTCCACCTAGACTACTGTGAAGAATCTCCTGGCATGGCTGGTCCAACATTGTGACTTGCAGGCCTTAACCATTAGGGCACCAGAGGCAGAGCCTGCATATGAAGCCATTCATGGAGGTGGCCAATACCAGTCTGTCTGCCCAGACTTCTGGCATGGTATGGTATTCTCCATATACCCTTCCCTATCCTCTGTCCATGTCTTCCCCCTGTCTTAAGTGGCATTCCACATACATAGTTTTTGTTTACTAATCCTTCCTGTAACTAGGTGTCTACCCTCTGTCTCTGTCTGTCTCCTGTTTTCCCCACCTTTTGTGTCAATACCATCTCTATCTGACTGCCAGTGCAACCTTCCCTTTTCCCTTTACCCCTTTCACAGCTGTAATTTACCACTTCCCCAGCTGCCTTTAAATTTCTTACATAAAAATGGGAATCTTTCCCACCAAAAAATGTGCCCTTCTTCCTCATCTGCATTTCCTTATAGCTGTCTTTGTGTGTCTTCCTCAGCTTGTTATTCCTCCTTTTTTAACTACCCTTCAATTTCTTATGTAAAAATGGGAAGGAATCTTTCCTCCTCTTCTAACTTCACTATCACCCAGTTATTCTTGTTAATGTGATGAGCAAAGTTGGTACTTTGCTCTGCTTGTCCTCCCTCAGCTATCTGCAGCTATGCATGTGGTAGCAATGTAACCCTTCATTACACGAGTGCAGAGCACTTACCCTTGTGCATGCTCATGCATATTTACCCACCCTTCCTGTGAAACTGGACAGTTCAGTAGCATACATCTGGCTAAAGGCTCCCCTGTGCACCTACCTGCATGTTCTTTTCTATTAATTTTATCTGTAGTCTTTTTCTTAGATGAGCAGCATTGTGCAAGCCCTGCTATATAGCTGAGGTGCTACAGGCCTTGCTGCACGAGCACATATTTGGTATGTATCATTGTGCAGCCACAGTATGCTTAAATTGTATATGAATGCCAAATGCCTGACTATACTTCTGCTGAGACCTCTAAGCATGTCTTTTTTTAGACAGTACACCATTAGCTAAAATATAAATAGAGAATATGGGAAAATGCTTTAAATGCTATGAAATATTCTCTGATAACATTACTGCTGGCCTAAGGCAGTATGGAGTTATGGTTTAATTCTCACCACATTTAGTATGTCATTTTTACTGTTCCATACTAGCTAGTCAATTCCTTAAACCCCTGTCACATTCAGCAGCATGACAAACCATGGTCAGGCAGATTTTCAAAGCTCACAAAGCTGTTTCACAAATCTGACAGTATTTAGTAAAGCTAGCTAGCTTTACTAAGAAATCTTTTGTTGCTACGAATGACATCAGGATTTATTAGACGTAGGTTTGTTATGCAAGATTACCCTGTGCAATGGATTACAATGTTTACACAGAGCTTGAAAATCATACTAGATGACAGTAATAATAGGAGTTATCTTGAAAAGCAGAGTTGTTAAGCCTTTCCAAGTTCAAAGTAAAACAATCAGGTATTTAACACAACATTTAATCTCTGTCAGCAAAACTACTGCATTACAACATAAAGGAAGATATGTCAGGAGGAATTTTTTTCTAACAGGCAAGTATAACTTAAAGATGACCCATTTGATTTTAGGCTGGGAATAAGATAGCAGCTTTTGTTTGAATAATTTACCATTCAAGAAATACTTCTATGAGTTTAGTGATAGGCATAGAATATACTGCAGAATTTTTTAAAAATATTTTTTGCCTGAGGCTATGCAATGACTTTGATGATTCATTTGAGTGGATGAGTTAAAGCTATAATATAGGGCCCATATATCTGTAGAGCTAGACTAGGAACATAAGAAATAGGTACCAACTATTGAAGAGACCATTCAAAAATCTACATTAATAAAAAAGTCATATCACACACCAGTGAGAACTTCCCAAGCCTATTAGTACACTGGCAGGGTATATGTTTGCCCTGCAGATGGCCCATATTTGATGGCATACTCAGACAGCTTTGTGGTCAGCTGGAGAATTGCTTTTTCTCTTGGGGGATGAGAGAGGAACTTAAAAAAGCAATGTCAGGCAATATCCTCTTGAAAGAGACTGGAAGATGGGACAGTTGTCAGTGCAAATGCAGGTAGTAGTGCATGTCCTCCTATGATGAAGTAAGACACCAGACCTTTATAGGACAGCTGATGAGACAGTCCTGTTGTATAATGAATGAACTAGGTGCCTGTCATTGGATTGACAACGCTATTATTGAGTGCTGAATGATCGAAGAAAAATTAACAAAACAACTTGTGCAGACAGTGGAGTTTTCTTTTTTCTCCACTGTTTTGTGACCTTGAAGTTGGCATATTTAAGGTGAGGACTGTGGTGGTCTAAAAGTTATACAATGAAAAATAAGGATGCAGAGCACATCTAAAATGTAAAAACTTTAATAAAACAACAAATAGACACTAAAATAAAGAAATAAGACAAGCACTTTCAGGCAAAACCCTTTCTCAGGTCTTAAATACATAGACATTGCATAAACCCTTAAAAAGAATGCTTAAACCAGTCAGGTTGTGGATACAAATAAGTCAAAATCATGCAAGAGATCTTAATTGGTTAAGGCAAAACTTATCCTCCAATCATACTTATCATAAATTCTCCCCACTGTTGGTTGAAGGAAAGCAATAAACAACCAACAGACAACATAATAAATCCATCCAATCATGCTATAAATCAGCATGCTGAATTCTGGAATAAGGTACATGTATAATATAACTATTGGTTATGGGACACATTCCACTACCCAATCATTCCTAACATACAGCTGCTTTCCCCAATCATTTCCTTGCAATCATACTTCTAGCAGATTCGCACTACCATTGGTTGAATAAAACCGCTAGACAACCAATGGAAAACACAACAGGTACAGCCAGTCACACTTAATGATGTCAGAATAAAAAGCACAAGCCAAAGTGCCACTGCACCGAACATTTAGTGTTAATGATAGACTACACAAAACTACTACAACTCATACCAAAAAATTATATAAAAATAAACAGCACAGTAGTAAACAAACAATATACACACAGAAAATACATGATCAGAAGACCTTATACCAAACACTACTACCTAGGATATGTTTTGCTGTAACCAATTGCAATCCCTTGCATGATTTTGATTTATTTGCATCCACAACTTGACTAGTAAAAGAGTTCTTTTTAAGGGTTTATGCAGTTTCTATGTATTTAAGACATGAGAAAGGGTTTTATCCAAAAGTGCTTATTTTATTTCTTTTAGTGTTTGTTTGTTGTTTTATTAAAGTGTTTACATTTTAGCTGTGCTCTGCGTCCTTATTTTTCATTACTGGACTTGTGTCTTCACTGCATGTGAACTTTCTCCACCAGCATTTTTGTTTCTTTTTTGGTATAAACATTTATTTATTTATTTAACATTTGTTAACCGGGAAAGTCTGACTTGGAACAGAGCCAATTTTCAGTGGAGGCTCGGGGAGAAATGCTCCAGATGCATGTCTTTGTAACGTGGGAGTTCTTTTGCTAGCACATTAAACAAACTGGCTTGAAGATCCTTTTTGGCAATTACATGTGCCATTGAAAACATGTTACATAGAATTAGGAGTATGTTTAATGTATATAAGTTGTTGTTGTTGTCTTTCGGCTTTTCCATGTTAGGGGTCACTACAGCGGAACTCTAGTCTGCTAATGATTGGTAGTAGATTTTGATGAACGCCACGGTGCCAGCTCGATGTTTAACCTTCAATGAAGGCATACCCATTTACGCATGTCTTTCGAACGCCCACCCATTCGTGGGGAGGACATGCAGACTCCACACAGAAGGCACTCCTCGCACTCCAGCCGAGAATCTTAATGTATATATGTAACATATATATTTAATAAAGCTATATTTATAAAAAAGCTTCTCGACACAGGGGGTAGGATCTGGTTCCCCTCTGCTTGTTTATGTACCAAACCACAGACATATTGTCTGACTGGATCGCAATAGTCCCTAGAGGGAGAGAGTCTTGAAGTGCTTGCAATGCAAGAAACACTGCTCTCATCTCTGCAACATTTATATGCAAGTGAGTCTCGTGATCTTGCCATGTACCTTAGACTGTTCTTCCCAGATAATGTCTCCTCCACCCTGTCTGTGAAGCGTCTGTGGTCACTGTAGCTATTGGTTGAAGTGGAACAAAGGGTCTGCCCATTGTCACATGAGTGGAGTGTATCCACCATCTCAAATCGTTCTTGCAAGATTCCGTTATTCTGATTAGATGAGAAATTGGAAGCTCTTGAAGTGACCATTGGGAGAATAATAGCTATTGAAGTATCCTCATGTGCATTCTGGCAAGAGGAACTAGTGTAATCATGGAGGCCATTGTTCCTAATAAGCGTAGACTTACTTTTGCTTACACTTTGTCCATGGAAGGATGTGAAGAATTTGCTGTCTGAGAGCTATGACTCTTTAGACTGGAAGACATGCTACTATCGATGAAGTGTCTAGATCTGCTCCTATGAATCTAATATGTTGACAGGGCAACAAGGCAGATTTTTGAAAATTTACTGGAATGCCCAACTGATTGCAGATGTCAAAAGTTAGATCACTAGCTTGTTGGAGTAGATGCTTGGTGGTGGCAGATAGGAGCCAGTCATCTAGATAGGGAAACACACGGAATCCTAGATGCCTCAGGGGAGCCATGACTACTGCCATACATTTGGTAAACACTCTGGGGGCTGTAGTGAGACCAAAGGGCAGAGCTCTGAACTGGTAATGGCTGGCTCCCAGCCGGAAGCATAAGTACCTTCTTGATGTCCTGTCCATTTTTATGTGGTAGTAAGCATCTTGGAGGTCTATTGAGCACATCCAATTGTCTTTCCCTAAAAAGGAAAGTATAGACTGCAGTGTCACCATTTGGAACTTTGACTTCTTGACAGATTCATTTAACTTGCTTAGGTCCAATATGGGCCTCCAGTCCCCTGTTATTTTTGGCACTACAAAGAATCTTGAGTAAGTTCCGAATCCTATTTGGTCTGTGGGGACTTCTTGGATGACTCTTTTTTGGAGCAACGTTTGAACCTTTATAGCTGCTTGTTCCTGTAGATTGGGTGGAACATCCGGGAGTGTTTTGGTCTTTGGGACAGGTTTGCAAAAAGGGATGGCGTATCCTCTGGATATTATGTTTAGTACCCATTTGTCATTTGTGATATTTCGCCAGGCATCTGGGTACATCAACAGACATCCCCTGACTGCCTCCAGAGTAGAGCAGTGGGGCCTCCTTTCAGGAGCACTGATAAGGGTGTCCGTGAAAGGAATCACAGTCACCCTGGTTTTGCGGACCCCCTCTGCCTCTGGGGTGGCGTCTACCATTATTACCTCCGCATCTGCCCCTGGGGATGGTATTACCCTATGCGTCCTGGAAAAATCTCTGGGATCTTTTGAACCACATCTTTCCGCCCTTCTGACCTTTGGGATAAGGTGTTAAAGGTATGGAAAAATGTGCTCCAATGGCAGAGAGAGTTTTTCCTTCCTGCTCGCATCGGGTTAGAGTGTCTTTTATTTTGGGTCCAAAGAGTGAAGAACCATCAAAAGGGGTGTTAGTAAAGGTAGACTTGAAGGGCTCTGCAAAATTACACAAGTGCATCCAGGAGTGTCTCCTACGGGAAACTCTGGAACCTGCTGCCCTGCTTGCTCCTTCTGCTGCGTATGATATTAGCCTCATATAGGAGTTGACAATGGAATTTAAGGTAGACAGCCTGGAGGAGACCTTATCATTCACCCCCGCACGTACTGAACCTTGTAGAGTATCTCCTAGCTCTTTCAAGCGATCTCTTTGTAGCCTTGTAAAATGGGATAAGTAGTTCAGCAATCGCAGAGAAAAAGTCGCTGAAGAAAAGATATACTTCCCATATCGGTCCATCATTCTAGAATCTTTATTCAGAGGATGAACAGATGAGGAAGTCTCTGCAAGTTCCTTTTTGGTGGCTGCTGCCACAACCATAGCATCTACAGGTGCTACCTTTGTTAAAAATTGTTTGCCCAATGGAGCTGACAAAAATTTGTTTGGCCTCTGAGGGACTGGTTCCAAAGCATTGGGTGACTCCCATGCCTTTCGACTAACCAGGTCCATTAGTTCATCGAAAGGTGGAGACACCCAGGAGGCTGAAGGTTGAGATCTAAAAGCCTTCCAGTACACTGACTCCTCATCAGAAAGGGTAGTGGTCTGCCAGCCGCCTCTTTGCTTAAGGATCTCTAGAATATTTGGAAATGAGATATTGTCTGAGGATGACCATGGGGACCCTTCTGACTCATCAAAGTCAGTGTGTGAAATGATGGACTCATCTGGGAAGTCAACATGCTTCCTCTTGCAGGTTCTCTTCCGAGGTGGCTCCTCAGAAGGATATTCTGGGGACGCCTCGGATGAGAGGGATTCACCCAGTGGGGGATTCTCAGGCTCTGGATCTCTGCTGTCTTGAGGAATGGATGGTGCTGAGACAGTAGCCGGAGCCCTGGGGGGACAAGTACTGGTTTCCTTCTGTGGTGCTGAATGGGTAGACAACACACGCCTCATCAGCTCAAATGCAGATCCCACCGGCTCAGAAGACTCCCCCAGCTCCGAGGAGACATAGGAAGGCAATGGAGCCAATGAGATTGGACCCAAGGCTGATGTAGGAGCCGAGCTAACCTGAGCCGAAGCCCCAAGGGTTAAGCTCGGCACCGAAGAAAATCGGGGCCGAGAATCCCCTCTGGGTCGACCAGGGAACCCCTGCTCCCAGACTCACCGGACAGCGCTGAGAGAGTCGGAGCAGATGTCAGCTCCATGGAGATCAAATGGAGTCCTGGAACTGACATCTCCACAGTAAATGGTACTGAGCACTCCAACTCTGAAGGACCAGCTTGGCTTGGAGGAGGAACAATAGTGGGCACAGTAGGCTCTGAAACCAAATGGGTGGGTGCCGAGAACAAATTAATCAGCGCCGGTGACTTGAGGAGTCTATGCACCATCCGTTTCATGTCCTCAATTGCATAAGCTTCTTGTAGACCTGGAAGATAAGGAAGGAGATCGAGACCTATGAAGGACTGGTGATCTTAAAGTCAGAGAAACTGGTGAAATTTCAATGGACTGGCTCCGAGTGGAGGTATCTTCTGGCTCCAAAGGCTTTGGAGCTGAAGAACCAGGCCTGTCATCCAAAAGAACTTCCGATGGCTCCGAGGACTGTGGAGCCGAGGAAGTAGTGGCCTTAAAATTTTAGGGAGTTTGACTGGCGGCTCCATATGAGCCAATGTAGCTGGAGATTGTCTCTTGTGCGATTTTTCCTTTTTTGATGAAGGAGATGAAGAAGAAGAGGAAGAGCTATGAATGGCCTCTTCAAAGGAAGGCTATAAAAGCCCGTTTAGAATCAACTTGTTTCTTCTTTCCTGAAGAACTCTGACACTAAATGAATGACAGAAGGTGCAGTCCTCTTGGAGATGAATAGCACCAAGACAATAGACACAAACAACATGTCCATCAGTGATAGACATCTTTTGCGAGCACTTCTGACATTTTATGAAGCCTAGAGGCTTGTGTTCTCTTTCTTTTTGTTCTTTAGGCATTTTCACAAAAAGGGGAAGCCTAGAGGCTATATCAAACACAACAAATATTTATCTATGACTAATACAAGGAAGAACGACCAGGGAAAAAAAATTAGAACCTCTAACTCAAACGGTTCTGATTTTCACACAAAAAAACGATCAAACAGTACAAGCCCTCTAACTTAAACGGGCAAATAGCTCTCTAACTTAAACAAGCTATGAAGACACACACACACACACACACACACACACACACACACACACACACACACACACACACACACACACACACACACACACACACACACACAACTAACAACAACCACTACAGGAATACCAAAAGGCCTATAAAGTAATAGCAAAAGCCGTGCTGAAGGGAGAAACTATCTCTATTCAACTAAAAACAGCAAAGAGACACCAGCAAATAAAACCTATTAATAATAGAGCTCTCTCTCTCTATATATATATATATATATATATATATATATATATATATATATATGCAGAAATATTGAGTTTTGACAAGTAATATATAAAAAAATTTCACAACTTAGCCACTGCCAAGATGAGCACATCCAACCTTGTAAAGCGGCAAACGTGATCTGGGGAATTACACCACTGCATTGTGGGATACCTTATTGCCACAGGCCAAGTTTGAGATTTTCAGCTAAGTATTCGGCTGAGTTGGAGCCTAGGATCGACTCTGAACCCATTATTGTAAGAATGAAGGTGATTTAGGACAACATAACATCAAGTGTATCTCATCCATGTGGTATTCTGAGTTTTGTGACCACAAAGAGCAGTGGATGGCAGAAAGTAGTAAGAATTTACGCACAGTAAAGCAAGCCTAAAAAAAAAACGTGTTTATTTAAAGTGACACAGAATGTGTGAATGTACAGTAAGTTTCGCTGGAGTAAAAATAAAGATCAAACAAGTACAAGATTTTGGATGAGGTGGTTTGTTGTTAACAAAAGACAGGAGGGAGGAACTCAACTGGCTTCAAAGACTCACATATTTTGCAAAGTATTTATAAATACTTAGAATGCATTCTGGCTGAAACTGGTTTTATAAAGCCAGAATTATTGTCCTGTAAGAAATCTGTTTTAGAGGGTGCAGCACAGAGGTAAGAAATATTTTAGTATGACTCGTTAATTGGAATATGCTATTGTTTATTCTGTTAGTGAATATGAAAACAATCAGTCTTTTCTATAACATGGAGATGACTGCAGAACAAGTGCTCACATGATTAAATTATCTGATTTTGATCAGTCCAGTCTGTAGCACATGCAAGGTCAGAATGCGCTAAGGCATCAGCATTCTGAAGAGTGCTAACTTGTAGTTGGCATCCTAGAAAATACTGTTGTCCACTTTGCTACAGATTATAAAGACAAACAGTATGTGCTCTACTTGCTTTTACAGGAAAAGAAAAAAAAAAAGTTGAACTGGCAGTAACACAGACCATGTTTAAGTATTTAGGAATGTTGGCATGTGAACAAGATTCATCAGTGACAATGGGTAAGTCAATAACCAGCTCAGGAGTTAATATGTCATTGTGTTTCAAAAGCAGCGAGGAACATAGAACACAATGTTGTCCTGTTATTACATACTATCCTGAAATTACTGTCACAGAAATTGCTTGTAGTTTCAACAAAGACATTTTTAACATCATCAAGTCTGAGTATTTGGGACATCTGACAGAAGAGGTATCCTCTTAGGCTACAGAGAACAGGGGATGGGACTATATTGCATAACTGTAAATCATATGCACCCAGGTAAACACTTATCTCAGGTCCCAATGGGATTGTTCTTGCTCCCACCCCATAAATATATTGAAAATGGGTTCTTATATGCTTTCAAATTATGTCACTGTGAGTTCCCTTCATATCAAAGAGAAAGCCCTTCAACATCCCTTACATATCAAAAAAACACACGACTTCCTAGTTTCAAAATCCCTTATGCTGCATTATACAGAACGTGACTAAGTGTATACTTGAAATAATCAGAATAGGGCTTACCGTATTAATTTTTTGCTGTTGTCCTGCAGTTTCACACACACACACACACACACACACACACACACACACACACACACACACACACACACACACACACACACATTCATTGACTGTCATGCTTCTTCTATTAGTATGATTCTACAGAAAATAATAGCAGATAAGTAAAATTTTAAGTGCACAGCATTTTCAGACTGCATGGACCTCCTCCGGAATAAGCCTAGACCTTCTAATTTTAATTAGGTAGGCCAGCTACTTTCAAGAGTATTATACGTCTATGAAAGGCAACAGACTGGTCTGTATTCTGAAAAAGTGGTTCTATGTGTAATTTAAATTATGCCTATGATCTAAGAGAAACAGAATATACAGTCATAGACCATTTCTTTATACTGAACCATGGACTATTCATTATGATTACTGATAGTAAAACACTGACTAAATTTACAATACTCCAAAAGGCACAGAAACTGAGGAGCTTGGAGGTTTGGGTCATGGCTTGTGCAAAAGAAGGAACTGCGATTATGGCACGAAGGAGAAGAAGGAAAGGAAGGGACCATATCAGTGCAAAGTACAGCAGTAGTCTGCATAACACTACCTTAGCTGAAAGTTGTGAATAGGGACTTTCTGAGAAGTGTGTTTGTATGTGTGTGCGTGCCTGTGTGGGTGTGTGTGTGTGTATATGTGTACATATATATATATATATATATATATATATATATATATATATATATAAAATATATATATATATATATATATATATATATATATATATATATATGCACACACATACACATACACATATATAAATATATATATATATATATATATATATATATATATATATATATATTTATATTTATACAGAGAGAGAAAGAGAGACATATATAGGTGTGTGTGTGTGTGTGTGTGTATATATATATATATATATATATATATATATATATATATATATATATATATAGTGTAGTAAAACTGCGAAATTCAAATCGAGGTTTTGAATTTCACTGTTTTTAGTTTTCATTGTTTTGAGGATTCCACTTCTTGGGCACGAGATACTGAAATTCGAGATTTCAGTATTTTGAGCTTCTGAAGTGAATCCAAGGAATTTGCAACAGATTAGAAACAGAATATACAGCACGTGAATAAATAATATTTACTTAGTATTAGAAGTAATAAATGGATTCTTGGCTAAAACTGAAGGCTATCATGGAAGTAGTGGTGGAGCCTTAGGTTGCCCAGAATTGACTAGAGTACTCCAGGTACTTTCAGTGGTGGTGCTGTGGTAGCATTGCCGCCTCACAGTAAGACACTGTCCTGTTCGATTCTCAGCTAGAGCGTCTTCTGCATGGAGACATGCGTGAATGGGCGTACTTTCATTGAAGGGTGTGCATCAGGCCTGGCAAGCCGGTACGTAAAATTCAACTGCCAATCATTAGCGGACCGGAGTTCCGCTGTGGCAACCCCTAACCGGGAAAAGCCGAAAGACACAAACAAACAAACTCCAGGTACTTTCAGTGTAACAGATCAAGATATGTTATAAAACATTTCCTAAGACTTTTTTTCAGAATGGTAAATGCTTCACACCAACAAGAACATTCAAGTTCAAAGTTTAGTCCTATGTTAAAAAAAAAAATCTTATCCTAAATTGTTCTAAAACTTCATAGCATCAAATTATTGTAAAAGTGTTTAAAATAATAAAATTGCGTCCATTATATACACGCTTTTAGTTAAAAAAAACATTTAACATTTATTATGTCACTAGGCCCAGGCAGACCATCTACTTCTAATTTAACCTGCTACTTAGTCTCTGTGACTTCCATTTTGTTCTTAAAGTCACCCATCAATAATCACAAGGTTGACGATGTAGAATACTAAAATAGAATTTACTATAGTCACATGTTAAAGAACGTCTACTTATCATATGTCTATCATTACTTTTAAATTGCTAACAGATGTTCCTTAATTCTCCTTTGTAGCATGCAGTTAGTCATACCTATATAAAAAGACCCACATGGTTACATAATGCAATATAAATTATTCCTACAGAATTTAAATTGTAATGGTAATTAATAGGTATGGTACAGTCAATGTGTGTAAGAAACACATGAGGACCTTACAACGTCCCACCACTGCCAACCAATATGTGACATGGATATCCCAGCTCTGGGCCAGTAATCAAGGAGTCTCAGTCCTCACTACTGGCACCTGTGGGGGGACATTCACTGGGAGGATAACAGGTACACACACAATGCAGCTCTCTGTGTTTCCTTTAAGACCACACAGAGACCACAGTCAGTCTAGTTCTGGTTTCTCTACCTTTTTCCAGATCCCCAAAAAGATTCCCCACTGGTACAGCTACAGAGGTGAGTCCTTAGCCAGGGTTCCAAGCCAAGTCTTCCAAAACTCTCTCTGTCCAACCAGTGCTTTGTGTCCCTGCCCAAGTAGCTGGCACACGCAGTCTTTGAGATTTTGATCTGCAAACACACACACACACACACACACACACACACACACACACACACACACACACACACACACACACACACACACACACACACACACACACACAAACACACACACACACACACACACACACACACACACACACACACACACACACACGGGCATACACCTGGGAAAGCCTGGCACAGGTTTACTAGCTATGCCTCCTTTTGCTCAGACTATAAGGTAGTTACCATTGCCACCCGAATCCCTTGACAACTACTTTAAGGTCCTTAACAAAGGGTGTCCAGTCTTACTGTGTAATATTAATATTAATACAAATGGTAGTTTGACCAAGAGCTGTTAGGAGTGGCCCACACAGTGTCACCAAATAAATATTCAAGTACTCTCAAAACTTATCAGCCACAATGGAAGGTTTAAATATATTTAATAATAAATAATAAAAGAACAAGAAAATACTAAATATATATTCACAGTGACATCAGAGTTCAGAATCACAGGAAAAAAACAACATTGAAGTACAGTCTCATACAAATAATAATATCTAAACTAAGCTTCACTATATTCCTGACTGACTAACTGAGCAAGGCAGATGATGTGGTGAATGGTTATTCTTGTTGTCAGGTCCAAGACAGAATACAGAATGCTCTCTCACTAAGAGACGTCTCAAAATAATATCAAAAATATTACTGCTGGGATAGCTTGCAGAATGAAATCACATCTTGTCATCTGACTTCTAGTTCCCAGGCAAAACCCTCTTGCTGGCAGCTGGCGATATTTAGCACCTGCTCATAAAAATACACACACAAGGGCCTTTGCTCAGATCTGTTGAGCTTCTGGAGGTTGTAAAACAACTAAACACTTCCACTCTTTCTGAGTGGCAATTAATTCACCCCAAAGACAATACAGAAAGCTTCCTAGTACAGATTCTGTGTCTTTGGCTGCCTTGAAACCTGTGAGATAGCATCTTTATGGCCTAGCCTATAAAGTGATTTAATTTCAGATATTTTTCTAACGTTTTCTGGACTGAAGTTTACCCTCCAGTTTCCTCTGTTAAAATATATACATTCAAACAGTTACAATGGTGCATGCACATTCTGTTCTCTCCAGCAGGGAATACTGTGGATACATTTTAAACCCAATCACTTTACAGATACCTTTTCAACACAAACATCTGCACAAAGCACTTTGATATACACATGATATACCGTTCTAATACATTTATAACACAAGCATCTTATATAAATCATTTTGATATTCACAAATGAGATATAATTATTTACAAAATTCCAGCTAGTTGTACTGGCAGTACCTCATTTTGTCACAGACCTGTTAAAGTAAGTCAACAGGTATTATAGAAACTGCAGATGAAAAAATCTATTGGGAAAGAATGAAACAATAGTTCCCTTACCATCCATAGATAAACTACAGAGAATGTTCAGCTGTGGTTTCTGTTATACCTAAGGATTCATTTTAACAGGTCCTATTTCAATATTAATCAACAGAGCCATCTCGGAAGCATATATCCCCTCCATCTAGAAAATTTCCCACGTTATTCCTCTTCATAAAGGGGGTAATTCCACCAATCTAGCAAACTACTGGCCTATTGCCATTCTGTCACCTCTGGCTAAAATTATGGAAAAATGTATCCATAAGCAACTCTTACATTACCTCAATCTGAACAATCTCCTAGCCGCCTCTCAGCACGGATTTAGACCCCACCATGGTACAACCTTAGCCCTTCTTTCCTTCTGTCAGACAATAAATCAAAATCGTAATAATAACAAGCTCTCTTCTACCCTCTTTCTTGACCTATCCAAGGCGTTTGACATGGTAAATCATCAAATACTCCTTTGCACACTAAAAACTCTCACCATAGATAACCTGGCAATATGCTGGTTTCAATCCTATCTAAGTGGCAGACAACAAGCTATGCTATGGAAGGATAGCCTTTCCTCCCTACTGCCAATCACCCTTGGAGTGCCTCAAGGGTCTATACTAGGACCTCTCCTGTTTTCCATCTTCATTAATGATCACCATACAATCATCCCCAAAGCAGCCTGCATTCAATATACAGATGACTCTACCCTAATCTGTTCTGCCAATTCCCTGATAGACCTACAGACCTTATCCCAAAATACCTTTAACAAAGTTGAAAGCTGGCTCACTGACTGGTGTCTTCTATTAAATCCAAATAAAACAAAACTGTTACTCTTCACCCCCACTCGGAAAGTCCCTTTGCCATCATTTACCATAACATCTAACAATGGCACCATAATTTCCCCAGAATCTAATACAAAACTATTAGGTGTAATAGTCAACAATATCTTTAAGTTTGATGCCCACATCTTTAGAACCATTAAAACAGTCAATAAAAAGCTTGGTTCTTTATATAGGATTTAGCCATTCCTAACCCCAACTGCTAGGACAGTGATTGCCCGTACACATTTACTATCAACCATTCTTTATGCCTCCCCGATTTATACAAACCTAAGTAAATCTGACCTCAATAAACTCAATAGCTTCTATAATAACATAGCCAGATTTGCCACAGGTTCAGCATATAGAACACACCACTGTCTTAACCTATGTGATTAAATGTGTATGTGAGAAAAGCTATATTGGAGAAACAAATAGAAAGCTTAAATGTAGGATACAGGAACATGTTAGAAATAAAAAATAAATAATAATAAGGGAATAAGTACAGTTAGTTATGTGTGAGGATAGTAAATGTTCTGGATAGGCAATGAATTTTAGTTTTACAACAACTGATCAATGTCTTTACTGGAGGTGGAAATGTAAAACAACTATTCACAATAAAGGAGAGTATGTTTATATTAAGATTTAACACATTAGGACCTAATGCTTTAAATAGGGAACTTAACAGGAAATGCATTTGTCTTAGATACATATTTTTTCTTTAAACGTGTACTGTAACTTTAAGGTTCTGAATTTCTCTGAATGTTGTCATTGGCTCCAGTATAAAATAAGTAGTTTTAATTCTTTATTTATTTAGTATTATTATCTGAGAAGGCATGTTGCTGAGATACGACTGATTCCAATAAATAGAAGCATTAAGGCAACAATTGTTAGTATGATTTCTTGTTTTTGTAGGGTCATATTTATTGCTTGAAGTGCTTTTGCAGTAATTGCATATTTAGATTACAGCTATTGAAGTTGATGGATGAACATTATTTTCTTCATATTGACTACTGGTGTTGGTTACAGGCAGTGTTGGTTGAGAAACATCTAATCTTCAAAGTGGAGCTATAGGGAGTTTGATGCTACAAAGTTATGTTTATGCAATGGATTTAGGATTATTTGGACAACTGTGAACTGATAGATTAAAACAAGTGTGGTGTGCTTAATTCTGAGCATTGAATGACATAAGAGGCAGCTAAAAATAATATTCATTATAATATTTTTCACTCTTCGCTCTACAATGTTAATAATGTATTATTAATGTAGATATGTTGCATTGTATTCTTAATTTCTTTTACCTAAATGTTTCTGAAGAACTGACTTTTCATGTTTCTTCTATATTTTACTGTGGAACTTTTCATTTAATGTTTCTTGTATGTTTTACTGTGGAACTTTCCATGTCTCCTGTATATATTACTGTTGATCTTTTCTCCCCCATGTCTGGTAAGTCCTCTTTAGTGTACAAATGGAGGGGTACTATAGTTCATTGTGATCATGGCATTGTCCCTACTCTCTAATATTTCCTAGTCTAGTGCTGGAAATCTTCATATATGCCCTGCAGTGCTCTGACCATTTCCAGCTCACTCACTATGGCAGGGCACTGAACCTATGGCACATTTGATGCTGGGCAACTAATGTTTTTTGTGCTTCCTGAGGCAACTGTGACATGTGCCTGCAACGTGCACCCCTTTGTAAATGTGTTGTAGTGGACACTGTTACCTCTGAATTTCTGCCATCATCCAGAAGATGTTTCTGTTAATCAGCAACTGTCTGTTGATGCTGCAGGCATGAGTAATAGCTAGTGTCCACACCACCTCTGATTTTTCCACGGCCATCTTCATCTACTGCACAGTCATATCCCTGAAAAGAGAGGAGATATTCCTTATCAGATGTTAAAGGAGTGAGTGTTTGCACCCCCCTCCAAGTAGTACTACTGCCTTGCCTTTGCTCTGGCACATCCTGCCATATCATTGGCCCTCTTCTTATAGTACCTTCCATCAACAGCACTTATATCAACAACTGCTTGGTTCCCAGCCTTTGTCCTCTTAGCGTGTTTGGATGCCCTTTTCCAATAAGGCATTTGCCATATGTCCCAAGGGTAGCCATAAGGATGTGGTTCATCTCGTGGTTAAAATTTTCCTTTCTCTCTCTGGAGCCCTGCTGTTGCATCATTCATTCACCTAAAAGAACATACAAAAGTAATGTGACCCACTCATCGGACAAAGATCACAGCAATGAAGCATGCTTGCATTCCTCTTTAATAAATAAAACATCTGAGTACAAAACCAGTTATGGTGCATAATACCCATATTCATATACATAAAGTGCAAGTCCATCTTCAGCCAGTCAAAACTGTGTTGCATTATCCTGTAAAGCATCCTAAACAAAAGCATAATAGTATTTTTATTTATATCCTGTGTAGCATAATCTAACAGTTTTCCTCCCAAAATATTTTAACCATATCTGTCACATTTCTATTATGACTACTTTGCCATACATTTCCAGTGATGCTGTCATGAATTCTCATATGTGACACTCATGTGATCAAAATGAAAATGCATTGTTGGCAACTAACCTTCAGGTCTATGAAATAAACAATTCTAAAAATCATAGTTCTCCAACATCAATATCAACTCATTGAAAATAACTTTTGTTATGAATATTTTTATCTTACTTGAAAAAGTTCATTCACCCCAGGTTAATATGGTGGTCTTAAGCTTATTTGCATAAATTGTGGCTCATTTACATGCTGTGAATGCACATTAGGCTGATTTACACATCTCTGTGAATTGCAGTAATATGTGAATGCTTATGTCAACATATTCATGTAACTATGCCTTGGGTAGCCATGGACACACAGAACTGAATGGCACTGAGTTAAGCTGCCCTCAGGAATGTGCAAACAAACCTAATATATCTCAGAATATTCCTGTGATAAGAAATGAGAAAATCAGTTCAATTTGCATAATCATGATGCCTAATACATGCCTATCCAACATAAGGCAACACTCCTCATCACCTTAAATCACTCAGTTATTTATTTAACATGATAATAACATCAACGGGAGGAATTATGTATCAAGTAAATTAAAACAAAAAGGGAGGTGGGAGAAGATTTATTGATGTAATACTTAAAAAAATATGGTTAAGAATACATAACCTTCAGGTTTATTGTTCAAATAAAGATAACAGTGTTACACCACAGAAGCAGAAACACATATAAGTAACTTAAAAAGTAATGATTTTATAACTGAATTTTATTTACCATGGCAAGGCAATGTGAAAGTATTCCTTAAAAAATATGTGGCAAAGCAGTTTAGTAAAACCAAACTTGCCAATAATAACAGTTCAACACCTAGTGTCCCTACTTGATAGCTAGGTGAGGTTATGGTGAAGTCACAGCTCTTGGAATGTGCATCTCAGGCTGTTATGAGCCTAGCATTGAGCAGCATTTTACCTTCTCCAAGGATGATGCCACAATATGAACAAAAGATGATTGACTTTAATAATTGGCTTAGTTTTTGGTGCCATTCTAAAGAGGTGCAATATTTGTCAGCATGGAAGGAGATAGTTAACGGACCATGCTGCTTTGCCAGGGATGGTCTGCACTTCTCCCCTATAGGTTTTCAAATATTAGCTAAGACATTGTCTTCCCCCTTAGTGCCTTTTTAGGCAATGCCAAACTGAAAGTACTTCTGACATAGCAAATCAAAACTAAGACAATCTAGAGGTGTTACTGCTCAATGCTAGGAGTCTAAACAAAAAACTCCACTCCTTAGAAGCTCTCTTTACCCTAGAGAATGCTGATGTCTGTGTGGTCACTGAGACATGGTTTAAAGCCATGGAGAGCACACCAACAGTGCTAAGGTATAATGCGTTCTACACATTTAGGCCAGCTACTTTATAGGCAGGGACTAAAGGTGGAGGTGTCTCTATTTACATCAAAGATAAATATACTTCAAGGCTGGTCAAACAGGACAATGCACTTGAGCTGCTCCATGTTCAAATCACCATAGGCAAAATCCAGTACCACTTCCTTGCAAGCTATAGGTCCTCCTCTATGACCCAAGAAACCCATACCATGTATTTAAACTTATTAGAAACACTAACAATCCAACCCAATGCCATATTCATGGGCGACTTTAATTACCCTACTATTAACTGGGAATCTTATATGACACTAAATGTACACGTACAGAGATTTCTGGATTTTGTAAACACAAACTCCCTGGACCAGATAGTCAATACACCAACCAGGGGTGCAACCATACTGGATCTGGTCCTCACTAATCTGAGAATGCTGCACACCCCCTACTTTAATGCCTTCCTTGGTAAGGTCAGACCACAAAATGGTCTCCTTTGAAGTAAAAACAAAATCTGGACCCCAGCTAAACCTGGAATATTCAGGCACTATTTTAAAGCTAACCTCCTGCTATTAAGTGATAATCAGGCAAAGGTGAAATAACCCATATACCCTGAGAACACTGCTGCCTATGCAGAACTATTCACAGAAACTCTGTACAAGCATGTAAATAGCCGCATAGAGGCAGCTGTACCCAGCAGGAAGAAGTACAGAACTAACTCAAAAAACAAGCCACCTGATGGAATCACAAAATCAATAGGCTGTATAACAGGAGGAAGAAATTCATGGCAAAAATTAGGAGGTGCAGCACCCGGCAGGATAAAACACTCTTATCAAACTAAACAAACAAATCAGAGGACAAATAAAATCTACCGAACTAAATTTGAGGTAAGTTTGGCCTCCCAGGCCAAGGACATCAACAATGCATTCTTTAGCTATGTCCACAACCTCAAAGGCAATACACAATTGTGAGCAGAGCTCATTGTAAATAGAGACACATATATTGAGCCAGAAGATATGGCAAACCTCCTGGCTGATAAATTCAGCTCTAACTTTACCCCCTTCTCTCCCTCAACCTTCCCTCAGGAAATATCATCAAATATAACTCCCCCTTTCATCACTAGGGAACAGGTCATTAACGCTAAAGACCAAGACTGCATCAATGGGCCCAGACAATATTCCATGATCCCTTCTAAATAGCATAAAACATGACCTATCAGGCCCTCTGGAAATACTGTTTAACTGAAGCCTCCAAACAGGTTTTGTGCCTCATGAATGGAGAAAGACAACAGTCATCCTTCTACACAAACGTGGGACATCTACAGACTCTGGAAACTACAGACCCATAAGTCTCACTAGTCTTGTATGCAAAGCCATGGAAAGAATTATAATGGAGATAATCAATACAGATATAGTAAACCTCCAGACACTGGAACCAACCCAGTTTGGTTTCATCAAGGGCAGATCATGCCTACTCAACCTTGTGAACTTCTTTGAGAAGGTCTCCAAAGCAATGGATGAGGGCAAAATTGTTCACACTGCCTACCTTGACCTGGCCAAGGCATTGGACAGAATACCCCACTTGAGTATTGTTGACAAACTCAAGAGGTTAAGTACAAACCCGTATGTCACCCGGTGGATAGCCAACTGGTTCACAGACAAGACCCAGGAAGTTAGAATTGGGGAGTCCACCTCTACAAAGAGGCTAGTCACAAGTGGAGTCCCTCAGGGATCAGTCCTTGGACCGATCCTTTTTGGCATTTACTTCTCAAAAGTCAAGGCCAATGTCAGTGGTCTCTGGCTGACTAAATTTACAGATGATTGCAGATTAGGAGCTGTCATTGAATCTCACACTGACATAGATGTTCTCCAGCAGGGGCTGACACAGACAAACAACTGGTGTTAGAGCCATGGACTAAAACTAGATGCCAAGAAATGCATAATAGTATCTTTTTGGAAGTCGTCCATCCCTGGTAACTATCGTATTGACAACACACTCCTTAGAGTTGACCCAGTAGTCAGGTATTCAGGGACTTAGAGACACACATAGATAATAATTTAACTTTTGACCATCATGTGTCTACAGTGGTGAGGAAATCATTCTATATTGCACAATTATAAACAAAGGTATGGCATCTAAGTCCAAGGAAGTCATTGTTTCACTGTATTCGGCATTCATCAGACCTATCATTGAGTACAATGCCCCCTTTGGTATGTACCTAACCAAGCATATCCAACAAATGGAACATATACAGAGGTTCCTCACTAAAAGAAAACAGGGTGTAAGTAAAATGTCCTGTGCAGACTGCCTCGAGGTCCTATCCCTGTATTCTGTCTCTTACAAGCATTTGAGGGGAGATCTATGCCTGGAATACAGGGCATTGTCAGAGCCCACTCTGATGGACCTCCTGCAAATCCACAAAACAAACAGCACCAGAATTACCCATTCTAAAGAATTAAACCTTGCCTGTGATACAAATAGGTCTTGCTGGAGAGATAGGTATGTATCCCAGAGACAACTGTGTCTATGGAACAGGCTTCCCATCCATGTGAAGCAGAGTTCCTCCCTAACCCAATTCAAGTGCAACTTGGACAATTGGATGAGAAACTGGAAATTCATCCCTGGTTTGGTACCTATGTCTCTAATGGACAAGGGTAAACTGTAAATGGTTCATCTCCCAAACCCCTGCTTACACTTATCAAGGGTATCAGAACTTGTCAGAGATTTGGGATGCATTGATAAGCTTAAAAATGCCCTTGTGGTCGTTAGCCTAGTAAACACCTATGAACCTATAAACGTATGAACATCCCAGAGGGAGAGGTTCCAAATCAGCCCTTCTCTTACATTCTTCATTCTGGTACAGACGCTTTAAATGATGGCAGCACCTGTGAAAGCACAAGGCCAAGCTCCAAGCTGGTCTGGTAAGGACACCAAAATTATTGTCTACCTCTTAAGAGATTCATACCTGGAAAAAATTGAGTCATCTGTTTTTGGCATTGCTTGCCAAAAAATGACATCTGCCAAGAGTTGGATGAGCATATGTCATCCCAGACAAGGATATACGGCTCTGGTCCCCCTTTGCTGTCACAGATTTGATAATCTAAAGAGGCATAGGTCTAATCAGCTTGCTGAGTGGGTAGACCAGATGATGGCAGAAGTTGTAGATTTATGTAGTATTTTACATATTTTTATAACCTTATCAAAATAGGTGTAGATATCATACTATATAAATACTGCATAAGTGCAAGTAAATGCAAGATGAAATTTATGAATAAATGCAAATATTTATCTGTATGTAATGCAAAGGTATGAGTAGACATAAACATATCTGTAAATAAAATGCATCTATTTACAAATATGGCATGTTTATGGGCAGACAATGTTTTGTGAATAAATACAAATGGATATGTATGAGTAAAAACTATATGTAAGTATACATTAAATGGTGTAAAACACATACATAAAAGTAGAAATCTACAGAAGTATGTATATATATATATATATATATATATATATATATGTGTATATATATATATATATATGTGTGTGTGTGTGTGTGTGTGTGTGTGTGTGTGTATACACAAACAGAAAAGAACATGCTTGCATTACCATATAATTTCATATACTTTAGGTATTAACTTTCTAATTAGTTGTATTACAGTCAGATAATTTTTAGAAAAAAAAAAGCTTTGGTTTGTATAGGTCGTAATTTTTTTTTAATATGATGGTTTTATAATACATTAATTTCTTCCCCAATATTAACTGCACATACGAAATGGCTGAACTTGGTTAGCCATTATTCTAGTCATAGTTGAGATGGGAGTTAGAGTAGCAAATGAATGACCAACATAGAGGTTACTGAGAAATGCACTATTCTGTATAAATGTGTATGTAATCCTATTATATTTATTAAACAGCAAATTATCAAAGCACACATTTCCATGAAATATTTGCAACGCATCCATCTGTAACTGCAAATATGTTTTGTTTAATGTAAGCTAATCTGGAATGATCTCATAACTTAATTTCAGTTGTTACATCTGTAAGTATATGTACAACTTGCACAGGTACCACAAAGGATCAAATACCAGCAGTTTTCTTTGAAAACACAGCTTTAATGAAAATGAACAAAAAACACATACACTCCAGGCATTAACATTTCCTATCTACTACGTTTTCGTTTACAAGTTACTTCATCAGATGCGGACAGACTTGTGAACCATTCCTTTTATACTCCCTCTACTTGGTGAATTGAGTTAATTATCCAATAAAACAAGAATGTTAATTAGCAATTAATACAGAATGCAATAAATATAAAGTGACTGTGCATATACAACCTTCTCTGAATGAGAAGTACATGTACCACCATTAAAAACTATGTTACCTAAGTACTTCTGTCTAAAAATTCATGTTTTATGTTAAATCATTCATAAATTTATATAAAATCATATAAAACCACATACTTTAAAACTTTTAAGAATTAAATGTGACTTGGTGAAAGAAATTGATGTTTTGAATTACTATGTTATAAAAGATTTAATGCACTCAATTCCAGCAGAAATAATTAAATATGGTATAATTAAGAGGGACATGGAAGCCCACTGTAATGAATTGATTACAAGGAAAATAAAAAAGCTGGAGAGAGACATTAAAGAATATGCAAACAATACAATCTACCCTGAACCTAAAAATAGAGTGAGGTTCTCAAAAAAAGAAAATAACATGGGTGATGAAGTTAGTGAATTGCCTAGGGTAGGCCAACAGATGGGGGACCTAGATGATTTTGGTGAATAGAATCCCCCTCCCCTACCAAGAAGATCAGAAAGAGTAAAAAATAGGACTGATCAAAACTATCAGCAGCATCAACATTTTTGGAGGGGAAGAGGAAGGAGGAGATACTGAACAATGTATGTATCACTTGCCCCAATTTGGATAAGGAAACTATCAAACAAGATGCTACAAACCCATACAGGTTTATAAAAGGAGACTTTAGTATATACAACTTCAACCATGTTACATTACAGAAAGAACACTTCAACCTCCTCTCTAAGGGGTTGAAATATATACCCTCTAAGAAGGGTGATTTGACAAAAACCCTACTGGACATAAAAATGTTTACTAGGAAAATTAATTTTGAACTTATTTTTAGTGAGAACAGGAGTCCAGAGCCAGGTGGGTTAAGGAGAAAAAGTATTTTTAACCCACCCTTACACCCCCAAATCAAAACCTTTGAAAGTATTGTGGAAAGTGAGGTTAGAAAAAACTTCCACAAAGTAAGATACAAAGCTAATTTACAAGAAAATGAGGGAAACATTTTAAATGAATTAAGGCAGGAGAATAACTTAAGGGTAATGAAACCCGACGGGGGGGGGGGGGTATAGTTTTAATGCACTGTTTAACCTACAAAGGGAAAAAGAGTGACATCTTAAGAGACACTTCAAGATACTCAGTGGTGTCTAGAAATGAAATTAAGATTGCCTACAGGAGAATTGACATGGCACTAGAAGATCTTGTATTAGAAGGGCTGATAGATGCAAAAACTTTAAAATTCCTGAAAGTAGAGAAACCAAGAATCCCCACAATGTTTGGGATCCCTAAAATACACAAAAATGGCAGTGACCCACCACTTAGACCCATTGTGTCAGCAGAGGGTTTGAAAACGTTACCGTTGGCTAAGTATGTGGACAGTAAATTAAAAACATTGTGGGTGAAAAAGAAAAACATTTTGAGGGATTCTTGGGATGTTTTAAGATGCCTTACAAAGGAATTGTTTTATGAAAATATTTCCTTTCTTACAATAGATGTTGTTGATCTGTTTTCATGCATTCCCCGTCAAGAAGGCCTCCTATTGTTAGAAGAAATTATATATGAGGATGGCTCACTTACACACGACGAATGTACTGTTATGCAATTAATTGACCTAGTTTTGAAGTACAATTTTATCTATCTTAAAGGAGAATTGTTTCACCAGACAAAAGGTGTGGCAATGGGGACAGTGTGTGCCCCCACGTACGCAAATCTAGTATTAGCAAAGTGGGAAGAGAAAGTAGTACTAAATTCCATATATAGTGATACCTGGAGTTTATATAAAAGATTTTTAGATGACATATGTATTTTATGGACTGGGCCTGTGGAAATTATTAATAATTTTATTGCATTTTTAAACAATACCACTGATTTTTTAGAATTTACATATGGTATTAGTCAAGAGAAACTACAATACCTGGACATTGAGATATATAAAGAGAATAATGAATTCAAATCCAAGGTATTCAGAAAGAGTACATATTCAAACTCATATTTACACTATAATAGTTCACACCCCACTCATTATAAGAAAAATATTGTCAAAGGGCCGTACATAAGGTCAAGCAGGATGACTTTGAATAATGAGGAGTTTTTCAAAGAAATGGGTTTACTAAGGCAGTTCTTTACAGCTAGGGAATATCCAACTTGGTTGATAGACCAGGTAGAAAAAAGTATGTGAAAGAAGGCAGGACACATTTAGGCCTATTTGGGTATTAGCCTTGCCAACCAGGAGAATGGGAACCAAATTAAACAGGACACATATGGAAATACCTTAGTAAGAGAGTATAACGGAAGCTCCAGCTTGTTCAGATCTATACTAAACACTGAGTGGAATAGATCCATTGCACTCTTGAAAAGATACCTAAGGGAGAATTAAAAGAGGTTTTTAGGAATTCATTGAGTTTGAAAAGTTTATTAGAGAAAGAAGTGAGACAGAATAGTGCAACAAAGAAAAGGAAAGGAACTTTTAAGTGTAACAACTGCTCCCAATGTAGCTATATAATAAATAAGGAATGTATATTTTTGGAAAGTAGGAACATAACTATTATGAGTAAGGAATATAGAAACTGTGATTCCACTGTCTTGGTCTATTTAGGTATATGTCAGGTTTGCCAAGCATTTTATATTGGCAAAACAAAGCATAAACTTCGAAGAAGAATATACGAACCTATGTATGAAATCCAGATTCACAAAGACACTAACGCCCTAGTAAGCATAAACAAAAATGCAGTGAAGCTTATTACACGTTTTTTGTCATTGAGCAGGTAAAAATGGATGGAAGGGGTGGTCTATGGGAAGAAACCATAGACTATAAAGAGTTATGGTGGCAGATCACCCTCCAAGCAAACACATTTCCTGGACTTAATGACCACATTTCAATTGCCCCTGTGCTTAAATTAAGGGCTGCAAAATTGTAATAATGGTTTGAAACAGAAGAAAATGTTTGGTTTGATTTTTGCAATATGTACACAACTTTTTAATTTTTATAATAACTTTTATATTATGTATTTATATGTGTATTCATACAAAAACATTTTAGAAATTATATGATGGAAATAGTTTTAAATATAATTTTAGTATGATTATTTTTGTATGCAGATGATGCCAATTCACAATGCAATTTTATGTTGAGTTCAGAGTGTTATTAATAAAATGGACACTAGAGGGAGCGTTAATACAATTTTGTATATTTTACATGCAATCCTTTTAACTAAGTCTTAAAAGTTTTAAAGTAAATGATTTTATATGATTTTATATTAATTTATGAAGGATTTAGCATAAAACATGAATTTTTAGACAGAAGTATTTAGGTAATATGTTTTTTAATGGTGGTATATATACTTCTCATTCATGTTTAATCATAGCCTCACCTCAGGCTTCGTGCCCACTGAGTGGCGCACAGCTACACTTATCCCACTCCACAAGGGGGATCTACCATCCCATCAGTATGACGAGCCTGATCTGCAAGGGCATGGAACGCATTATCATGGAACTTATAAACAAACCACTAAGTCAGAAATGAAAAACAGGGATAAAGCCTGGGAGCACTGGCGCAAAACCAAAACCCCCTCAGCTAGACAGAAACTACGCAATAGAGTCAAAAAGCTAATAAAACAGGACAAATTCCAATACTACCAGTCTGCCCTAGACTCCTCACAACACAGCCCCAAACAATTCTGGTCCTCCATAAACTCCATCCTCCACTCAGGTAAAGTCAGTACCCCTCCTGCTAACATCCCTCACTCCTCAGAAAATATTGCTACCTCATTCAGCACACACTTCACCCAAACCATACTATCACTAGCTAAACACAACCCCCCTCCCCTCCAACCAACACCTTCAACTAGTAATCTCCCCACTGCCTTCTCTTTTTCTCCTGTACCTACCTCCAACATAAAAAAACTCTTAACTAAACTTAAACCCACCAAATTAGCAGCAGACAACCTCCCAAGTGAATACCTACAAATCGCAGCTGCTACTCTGGCCTACCCAGTATCCATCTTGATTAACCGATCTCTGTCAGAAAGTTACGTTCCCACACTGTTAAGTCTCACATATAATTCCCCTCCACAAAGGCGGACCCTCTGCAGAACTAACCAATTACCGCCCCATAGCTATTCTCTCTCCACTCACCAAAATACTAGGGAGATGCATACACTCTCAGGTCTCAGACTACCTCCTTACTAACAACCTCCTTTCTAGTACTCAGCATGGTTTCCGACCAAACCATAGCACCACCACTGCCTTACTCTCCTTTACTAACACTATCCTTCAGCATAAAAACAATGGCCATCTCTCCTCTGCTACTTTCCTAGACCTATCTAAATGTACTATGTTCTTCATCTGTAAATATGTTGTAAGTAATTTCCATGTTAAATTGTTAATCGCTATGTAATCCAATGTAACTACAGTCTGTTTATTTTACTGTGGAGCTTTTCTCCCCGGGCCTCCGCTGAAAATGGACCCACATCCAGTCGGACACTCCCGGTCAACAAATTTAAATAAATAATAATAAATAAATAAACATTGGCAACCTTCAAACACTGGACCCCACCCAGTTTGGGTTTGTGAAGGACCAAGCTTCTCTCTTGAACCTAAATGACTTCTTTGAATCAGTCTCCAGAGCTGTGGACAAGGGTAAGGTGGTCCACACAGCCTATCTGGACCTCGCCAAGGCCTTCAACACCATCCCCCACTCTGGAATCATAGATAAAATTACTAAGCTGGGCATAAATCCCTACATCACTCGATGGGTTGCCAACTGGCTTACTGACAGAACCCAGACTGTAAATGTAGCAGACTCCAAATCCAGCTCCAGACAAGTGACATGTGGAGTACCTCAGGCTTCAGTCCTGGGACCACTCTTGTTTGGCATCTACTTCTCTGAAGTACAGGCCAACACTAAGGGACTCTGGCTAACAAAGTTTGCAGATGACAGCAAACTGGAAGTCATTACTGAATCCCCAAATGATGTGAATATTCTACAAAAGGGCCTTACAGAAACAGATGCCTGGTGCCAGAGCCATGGGCTCAAGCTTAATGCCAAGAAATGTATAGTTATCCCCTTTGGAAAAAAAATATGTACCCATGAATTACCACATAAGTGACAAGACACTAAACATTGAAAGTGTGATGAGAGACTTAGGGACACAGGTAGACAGTGGTCTCTCTTTCGATAACCACATTGCCACAACAGTCAGGAAATCCTATGTGGCACACCTCATCACTAAGGGCTTTTCATCCAGAATAAAGGAGGTCATTGTCCCACTGTACTCATCCCTCATTAGACCCATTATGGAGTATAATGCCTCATTTGGTATGTACCTCACAAGACATCTGCAACAGCTGGAAAGGCCACAGAAATACCTCACTAAAAGAATCACAGGCCTAAAGCAGATGCCATATGCTGACCGTCTAAAAAAACTCCAGCTATACTCTGTGGCATATCGTCTACTCAGAGGCGATCTCTGCTTAACATACAAAGCCATGTCAAACCCTGAGCTGTTGGACATGCTACACTTAAAGAAATCCCAATCCCTCAGAGCCACACGTTCCAGGGATCTAAACCTTGTCATCACAATGAACAAAAATGCTGGAGGGATAGGTTCCTGACCTAGAGACTCCCCATACTCTGGAATAGACTGCCCATACATGTCAAGCAGAGCACCTCATTGGCCCTCTTCAGAAGGAACCTTGTTGATTGGATGGGAGATAGGAAATTCACCCCGGGGATCATGTCAGTCACCCTGCTAGACAGGGTCCAGAGAAGTAAATATTGTGAGAAGAAATATCCAGGGAATTGTTATGATTAGGCTTGTATAGGCCCTAGGACCAATAGCCTAGTACCAACCTATGAACCTATAAGAGAAGGTTGTATATGCACATATTCAATTTAAATTTATTGTATTCTGTATTAATTGCCAATTAACATTTTTATTTCATTGGGTAATTGATTCAGTTCACCAATTAGAGGGAGTATAAAAGGAATGGTTCATAAGTCTGTCCGCATCTGATGAAGTAACTTGCAAACGAAAACATATTGGATAGGAGACGTTAATGCCTGGAGTGTATGGGTTTTTGTTGATTTTCATTAAAGCTGTGTTTTCAAAGAAAACTGCTGGTATTCGATCCTTGGTGGTACCTGTGGATTCTGTTTGAAGTGAATTTTGGTGCCTTGGTGAATATTTTACTTTATGTACAGCTTGTGTACATTTTGTTTGAGGGGAAGGTAAAAGTATGTTGCTTAGCGGAAATTTGTGTAATATTATTTAAAACTACAAGAAGACTATGTAAGGCATAGTGGAAAGCAGAAACTATATAAATGGACTTGTATGAAGAGGTTGCAGAAAATGCACATCCACCAAAGAGGCAAGCTGTACAGAGACATAAAAATTTAACAGTTGGAAGGAGGTCATGTAGTCCTTCTCTTTCAACTTGCATTAGAGAAGAAATACTTAGCACAGATGGATTAGGGACAATGAATGTATTACTTGCTTTTCTGTTTTTCTGCTTAATAAAAAAAAACATATAGCAAAAGATAATAGGTATGTATACAGAAATAAGCACAAACATTAAGCAAGTATAAGAATAACTTTAGTGCCTTCCTGAATAGTAAAAGTAATCTTGTCAGAAATACTGTAAAGCACATCTGAGATAGTTAAGCAACCATCCTCTATGTGTTCTCTATTATGTTGTGGAAGAGGAGATTTCTTATAATGGAGCCCAGGAGAACAGGAAATTACAGAACTAACTGAGAGTGCTCATGAATATTAAAAAAAATCCATTAAAAACGTTAAGTAATAAGTGAGTTTTTTCTATATTTTTGAACTATAAACATATACCTAATTAATGCATAAAGGTGATAAAAGGACTAAAGTGCTTTCACTACAGTATTGCAGCACAATCCATATGAGCCAGAACATTTAAAAGTTTTAGCATTTCTTATGTTACACCAGCATAAGTCATTAGTATCAGTAGACTGCAAATATAAAAAATCACCACCACTTTATAGCAATATGCTGATTATTCCCATGTTTCCAGAACCATTTCCCAGAATCATTTGAGTTTTATTTGAATAAAGGTTTAATAAAAATAAAATAATCACAGTTAATAAAGATTGCACTGATGTGTTGTCTCCATTTCTTGTTTGTCCCTCCACCCTCCCTCTCTGTTTTTCTTATTTTAGCTATGCATTTTCTTATCCTTCATTTTCTTTCTCTCCCATTTTGATCATTTTTCTACAGGTCCAGAATACTTAGGAGCAGCCCCAGGTCAGGAATATTCACCCTCTGCCCATCCATGACGTCCTCACATGGCTGGGGGTGGTGGCACTCATCCTGTAGGCGCACTAGCACTTGGCAGCCTAGCAAGTTTCACAGACCATAGGTTTCGGAACTTGGTTGAGGGTGTGATGTTACAGGTGCTGAAGAGATACTTTCAGCTAGTTGAGGATGCTCTTCAGTGGGTTCAAAACTTGTTGCCACAATCGGAACCAACCACGATGCTGCCACAGTCCCCCATCTGCTCAACATTAGGGTCCTCTACTGAAACAGTATCAGACATTGGAAACATCTGAGATGTGGACTGGGGGGTCCTACTGAGCTCAACTCCTCTTCACTCCCCCTTCCCTAATCTTCTCTCTTACACACTCTAACAATACTCCCTACCCAAACTACCCAATTACATAAAAAATAAATATTTGGAAAAGAGGTGGAGTCTATTCACCACCAAAAATGCAGTACCCTTCCTCTCCTACCTCCTCCAGTACAACCATCTTATGTGTTCTCTCAGTGTTTCCCTCTTTATGTCTACCATTTTTAAATCTTTCCTATCTTCCCTCTCTTTAAAGAAAACTAACAGGGTGTCCACATAAGGATACCCTTATATAAAACATTTAAAACCCCTTTATATTTTTAAAAGTTAATAATAAAAACTACAGTGTTTGCCATTTGCACATAGCCACATTCATTTATAGTAGCAGAAAATGTCTGTAATTAAACACATACGTACATTTTCACACACTTAAGGATTAACTTCACCTAATTTATGCATATTAAAAATTGACTTGTTTAATGCCTTTGCATTTACTTATTTAATATAAATAGCCTGTGAATACTGAATTATATAGGCATAGCTGCACCTTTAGTGAATAACCACTGTGCAAGTGCAAATCTCTGGATTATAGATATCACCCTTATTATCTGTAGTAACTGTATGCAGAAGAAATTGTGTCCATTATTTGTGTCTATGGCATCTATATGTACATGTCTGTATATCTGTATCTAATGCAGAGTCAGTTTATTGCTCACATTTAAAACTAGTTTGATTCAAAGAACACTGAGGTCTTTATAGAAATCTGCTGTTGATACATGCTTATTTTACTTTTTTATTATTAATATATTATTTCAGTTTGGTAAGAAATCCTCACGGAAGAATATTCTAAAACTGAGGCTATGCTTTAATACAGTTGTATTTTATGTGCCTTAATTAAGTGTGTGCAATTGTAGAATAACTGACTTAGTATATGTTCAAAATAACTGATTTGTGCTCCCTCTTTAAGGATCACCATTGTTTCTCAACAGAAACAAAGATCAAACTAAATGCTGGTGTATTGTTAATGGCATCTGTACTTTAGATAAGTTCTTCCATTGTGAGTTCTAAGATAATCTTTTCTTACAATATGCTCTAAAAAAATTATGCATTTTAGTTTAATCACATTTCCGTTAGAGATTTAATGGAGAATCCTACTAATTTTATAGATTCTTGTTTTGTTGAGATCTAATCTGTAATACACAATAAATTCTATTATTGTATTACTGACATATGGGAAGAACAATACAGACCATATTAATGCAGACAAAGAAGTTGTTTTTGCTGGTAATCTGCACTCATCCTGATGTGAGGACTTTATCCCACAGCCTTGACTCTGTAAGCATATTAACAATTGAAGTTGCATAATCTTTAAATAAAAGGCAAAGCTGTATTTTTGCTTTTTCACTTTACTCCAGGTTAGTGCGATCTTAGAATTTGTATTTAAAAACTGGAAGTTTGAGGACAAATTCACCACATTGGAGAGGGAAGGGGTTATTTCACTTGCTTGTTAACTGGTATATACGTGTGAAATCAGTGATACTGTGAGCTTTCTTTGAATTCATATGCTACATCTGTTTTTTGAAATGCAAGAACCCAATGAATCATTATGATCCCATCTAGCAGATGTCATATTGCTTTAAATAAAATGCTTTGTGTACTCTTGGCATCTTTTTTTCATCTTGATCTGAAGTGATCATTTTTATTAGACAGCATACAAAATAGAGTAACATGAGCTCTAACCAGTGATGGAAGAACACTACTTCACAAAAAGTGTGAGATGATTGATGGTTCTTAAAATTATTAGAAACCTCCCCATAAACAGATTTACAGCTTCAAACAACACAAACTTTTTACTGTAATTTTTCCCCCATGCTTGTTCATCATCAAGTTTGCTATCAGTTGGGCAGTGCCCATTTGTTCATCCACTCCAGGGATTCTACCCAGGGCCAAGGTGAGAGCTGTCTTAGGGGAGGGGCCACCCCCAGGCTTAAAGTGAGAATTTTTCATTAACCAGAGGGCTTTTTTGGGGCTTCGTTGTTTTGGGTTAGTCTGCACTTGAGATGTAGTTTTGCAATGCTTTTACATTAAGAAATGCCAGGATGATCCATCTTGTGGCAGAAAGTGTTCACCTGGTCTCTCTGATTTGGGAAGCACTCTAGGGAGCACAAAGTGTAGTTATTTATTGTTAAAGGCCACAGAAATTAGTTTTCAGCCATTTTTTGTCTGCTATTAATTAGGCAAGTTTGTGCAGTGCTGCTCACCGTGCAGTAGTGGTTAGCAGTGCCCTGTCTAGTAGCCAAAGCTTAGTTTGTAATGTTTACCTATGATGCTAGTATTTAGGACTTTAACCTGTAACACAGAAAGGATTTTTGCACAAAGCTAAGCTTAGGCCAGCTAGTTAGCTTGTTGAGCAGCACTGGTACCAGACCATAGCACTATCTAATATCTAGCCTTAACCATCGACATTACTCAGGTGACCCCTGTAAAACCAAGTCCCTAAACCATAATAGCTTACCCCTAATGCAGGTCTTGATAACATTGATATGCAGTTTCCTAATGTCTCTGTGGACAGCTTGGTAGATATTGGCATCTTGAGACAATGTATTAATTTTCTCATGGATTCAGACAACCTTTTAATCCTTAAAGAAACTAACACAGTATGTGACAGATGTACATACATAACTTCTTTGGAGGCAAAAGTCCTGCTTACAGAGAAAGGTTGTCAAGAACACACACACACACACACACACACACACACACACACACACGCACGCACGCACGCACGCACGCACACACACACACACACACACACACACACACACACACACACACACACACACACACACACACACACACTCATTAAATCCTTCACATTTACCACTCACCATGCACATAGACCTTCGTATGCTAAGGCACTTAAAAGGAAACTTCCCAAAGCTTAAAGACCTCCTAAGCTATCAAATGACAACACCTGTCCTCAGAATTCACTAAAGTACACACCAAAGCAAAATATAATGCCACATATAAACCTACAACCAATGATCCCTCTAAGAAAAGCCAACACTTTACCTAGAACTCTTGCCGTAGGGATTCTATTGTATGATACACAGATGTCCCCTCACTAGGCTGAACAAGAAGAACATAAAAATTAGTTGCTTATCTGAAGCTAGGATCCACGACATCATGCATGCACTCAAGCACTGCACCACCTGTACCATTATGGTTCTGTCATAGTCCATGTGGGTTGTAAATGACCTGAATGTACATTAATGGACTATATGAAAAGGGACGTGATGGATCTCTGAATATGTGTCACAGATAGCTATGTCTCTTGCATTGAACAGCATTCTACCTTCACCAAGGATGATGCCACAGTATGAACAGAAAATTATTGAGTTTAATGATTGGCTTAATTTCTGATGTCACTCCAGGGGTATCCAATATCTGTCAGCATGAGGCATGGTTAGCAGACCACATTGCTTTGCTATGGATGGTCTGCACCTCTCCCCTCTGGACTTTCAGATATTGGCTAAAATTTGTTCACCCCCTTAATGCTTTTTTTACACACTAACATAGCAAAAAAAAAAAACTCAAAGCAACCTTAACGTGTTACTGCTCAATGCTAGGAGCCTAAATGAGAAATTCCACACCCTATAAGCTCTCCTTACTCTGGAGAAAGTGAACGTATGTGCTGTTACTGAGACTTGGTTTAAAGCTGTAGGAGGTACTTCAGCAGTGCAAGGCTATAATACCTTCCACACATTTAGGCCAATAGCAGCACAGACAGGGACAGGAGGAAGTGTCTCAGTTTACTTCAACAATCAATACAACTCCATGTTAGTTAAACAGGATAATGCCCTGGAGTTCATCAACATCCAAGGTTCCATAGACAAGGTTTTTTACCATGTCATGGCCAGCTACAGGTCACAATCTATGACCTACAAAGCTGACAATCCTTACCTAGACTTACTTGAGGTGCTCACCAGCCAACCAAATACCCTATTCATTGGAGACTTTAACTACCCCTCTATAGACTGGGAAACATACACTGCCTCTAACTCACAGGCACAGCATTTCCTGAACTTTATCATCAACAGCACCCTGAATCAGATAATGCTCACTCCAATCACAGGATCAAACATACTGGACCTAGTACTCACCAACATGGGAGAACATTGCATCCTCCCCTGTGTCATGGCCTCATTGGTGAGGATGGACCACAAGGCTGTTTCCTTTCAAATAAAAATCAACCTGGAAAACCCACCTAATCCTGTAACAGTTAGGAACTATTCTAAAGCAAACTACATCCTGTTAAGCAATAGTCTGTCAAAATTCACAGCTCCTCCAAACCCCAAGAACACAGCTATCTATGCAGAAGTATTCACAGAAACCCTGTAGAAACCTGTAAATGGCTACATTGAGAGTGCCATACCTACCAGAAAAATAGCCTTATTCTAACACCCAAAAACACTGATGGAATTCTTGCTTTAACAGAGTATATAACAAAAGAAAAAAGTCATGGCCAAAATCTGAAAGAGCAACTCTCACAGAGACAAGAGCTTTCTGATTCAACTAAACAAGAAACTAAGGGGTCTAATAAAGTACAACAAAGCCAGTTATGAGGTCAGGATAGCCTCAAAGGCTAAGAACAATTGCAAGGCCTTCTTCAGTTATGTCAGGAACCCTCAAGGTAACACTCAGCAGTGTGCAAAACTAGTTATTAATGACACAATCTTCACTGACCAGGGTGAAATTTACTGGCTGATAAATTTAGCTGTAACTTCACTCCCCACTTCCCCCCACTACCCTGTGTGAAATCCCTTCTAGCATAACCCTTCCAACTATCAACAGGGAACAGATCCTGGCGGTACTCGCTAAGGCCAAAAACATTGCTTCAGTGGATGCCAACAATATCCCCAGTTGCCTCCTAAATAGCCTAATACATGACCTAACATGACCTAGCATGTCCACTTGAGGCACACTTCAGCTACAGCCTCAAAAACAGATTACATTCCAGGTGAATGAAGAACTGCAATGGTCATCCCCTTTCATAAGGGTGGACCATCAACTGACTTTAGGAACTACAGACCCATCAGTCTGACAAGTCTAATATGGAATGCCAAGGTCTGAGTTATCATGGAAATGATCAACAAGGCCGTTGGCAACATACACACAATAGACCCCCTCCCAGTTTGGCTTTGTTAAGGAAAGGTCTTGCCTACTCAGCTTGGTGGACTTCTTCAAGAGGGTCACCAAGGCTATGAATAGGGGGAAGATTGTGCATACCACCTACCATGACCTGGCCAAGGCGTTCGATACAATACCCACTCAGGTGTTATTGACAAACTCTCGGAACTAGGTATAAATCCCTACATAACTCACTAGATTGCTGATTGGCTCACAGATATGACCCAAGAAGTCAGGATAATGTAGACCACCTCAACCAGGATATTGGTCACCAGTGAGATCCCCCAGTGCTCTATGTTGTTCCCACTAATGTTGAGCATCTACTTTTTGGAAGTCAAGGCTAATGTCAAAGGCCTCTGGATCACAAAGTTCACAGATGATTGTAAATTGGAGCTATCATAAATTCCCCCAACAACACTGGCATCCTCCAAGAGGGTCTAACACAAACAAATGACTGGTGCCAAAGGCGTGGATTAAATCTCACATGAAAAAATGCATTATAGGGCTCTTTGGGAAATTGTCCACCCAAGCTAATTATTCCATTGATAAAACACCCCTAAGAGTTGACCCAGTAATTAGGGATCTGGGAACTGTGAAGACAGTAATCTGGCTTCCAATGAACATGTAGTGAAGATAGTAAGAAAATCATTCTGTTAACCAGCACATAAGCAAGGGTATGGCATCCGGATCCAAGTAAGTTATAGTACCACTAAACTCATTCCTTATCAGATCCATTGAGGACAATGCTCCCTTTGGCATGTACCTAACCAGGCACTTGCAACAGTCAGAAAGCCCTCAAAGAGTTTTCACCAGGACAATGCAGGTTATGACTACCCTGTCCTACACAGATCTCCTTAAAGCCATGTCTCTGTACTCAGTCTCCTAAAAGTTACTGAGAAGTGAACTATGCATAGCATATAAGGTGTCTTCAGATCCAGTTGTGATGGGTCTCTTGCACATCCACAGAGCAAACAGCATCAGAAACACTAGATGCGCAGACCCAAGCTTTGCCTGGGACATAAATAGAACATGCTGGAGGGACTGATATGTGTGTCAAAGGATTCCTGCACCATGGAATAACCTCCCCAACCAAGTAAAGCAGAGCTAATCCCTGACCCTATTCAAACAAAACTTTGGTCATTGGATGGGAAATCACAAATTCACCCTTAGTCTGGTCCCCATGTCTCGGTAAGTAAATTAATCCCCAACTAACATACCTCCCACATAACCCTTCGCTACCGCCTAACTAACATGCCTTCACCATATAGGTGTCCAAGGTACTCGGGGGAAAAAAATGGGTTGGTTTGCATGGCTAGGCTTATAAAGGCCCTGGTAATCATTAACCTAGTATAAAACTGTGAACCATTCAGGCAGCCATGATGCTGCTTTGTACTTTCACTAACATACCAAGAGCAATAAGAGCATTTTGAATTACCTAACTTCCAACCCTTATGTGATGAGATGAAGAAACCATGTTACTATGGTAGGCCACAATGTCCTCCATTTGTGATTGAGCTCTTCTGTGCACTCAGTCTGAAGGCTCTTATTCATTGGTGGTTTGCTGTGATTAACACCCATGCTCGCACTTCTTCTGTGCATTACCTCTCTCCTCCTAGAGATAGTGACACAGTGTGTAGCTGGCTATGTCAGCTCCCCCAGGATGGGCATGCCATCAAGTAGCTGAGCACTAGTCCAAGTCACATCATCTAGGCTATATCCCTCTGGGCCACTGTTGTTGGCATCCAACAGTATGAACTTTATTATAAAATACACACCAAAAAGTTTTTATTGTTAGAAATCTGTGAATGTAATGTTTTTCCATTATTTAGTACAGTTTTACCTTGGGGTTATTTTAGGTATTTTATTTGTCTTCAAAATGAACATGTTGCACTTAAAATATATATCCATCCCTAATTCTTAATGGATGATATTAACTGAGAATCATCAAGTGATGATACAGAGGGTTTCTGGTGCCACTTTGAACATTATAATTTTTAGGTAGTCCTAATGTGCATAACAACGTATTTGACAAGAATGTGAAAACAAACATCCAGCATATTGCTTAGGCAACATTTTTCACAGACACAACTTTGCAGTGTATAGCTGCTTTCTTTAAGTACTCATTCATGTATTCATTGCTCAACTCCTCCAGCACCCTATTCAGGATATCGGAGCCATATCCTAGTATGCACTGGATATAAAGCAGATAAATTCTGTACAGGATGCCAAACCAGTGATGGATGCACATCAACTTTTCAGATACAGCAGTGGGAAAGACAGATGATTATTACTTCACTTGTCAACATGTCTTTGGGATGGGTAAGAAACCTGAAACTTCAGTGAAAGCCCACATGGATGCAAGGATGCAAGCAGACTACACAGAGAAGGCACAAACCTGCCAGAGATTTGGAATTGCCTGGTTAGGTTTAAAAAGGCCCCACTGGTTGTTATAGTACATACCTATGAACCTATGAAGTCAAACAGAGAATGAGTTACTGTCAGACATTATTAAGCACTGTAATGTAACAGTGCTGACTGTTCACTGCTGTGGCAAGTAAGGTGAAAATACTTCTGAACATATCTGCATTGTGTATAATGTCTGGGGTGCCAATATTAGACAACATTTCTTGAGGCACAACAGGTCCAGAATGGCTCATAGCCTTCTATGCAACAGTTGGAAAGCCTCAAAGGTTCTTCACCTGTATCTCTTGACCAGCTAGCAGTGCTACTTACTGACATTGTGAGACTGCAACTTTCCCAGTATAGTTGTCTTTGTGTGTTATGTTCTACTGTGCAGCTTCTTCTATATCAAGTCATTAACTGTGAATATGGTGAAACATAAATCAGAAGTGATACTCACACAACCAGTATGAAATAAAAAGGATAAAGGTTAACATCACACTTCACTACCATCCCTGATTTTGCAGGAGGGCCCTAATTTTGCCTCATATTTTGTCCTACCCCTCATAAATCTTTGATTTTCTCATAAATTATTGAAGATTACAGCCAGTCAATAATGCCAGACATTAAAAGTTTCATAATTATTATTGTTCAGGAAGTGCACGTCCACATAAAACCTTTTGTTCTATTAACTTTTTAAATTAGTTAAATTAATATTTAAAAGTTGTCACTGATTTTAAATCTTTCTCCTTAAATTATTTTTGGCTTTATTCAGAATTTTTGAGCAAAGAAGTTCAAAGGTATGGTTAACAGTAGGATTCAGAGAGAAATTTTAAAGGAGGAAGTTAACATAAGAAAACGAAACATAAAATAGAAATGAGGTTGAATTAATAATGGAGTGAATATTAGTTGTAAAGTTTTGGGGGCACAGCACTCTGGTTAGTCCTGCTTTCAACACTCCTTAAGGCTGTTGATGTTTTTCTTGAGTTTTATTAAGTTTCCCTCACTTCTTTTTCAGGTCTTTCTGCTTGATCTTCATCATAAAATGTACCCTCTGGTAATTCTCAATCATGCTCATTCTGGCTCTGGAGGCGCTGTCAATAGCTCATGGCTACCCTCTTTACTATCTACTGGCCTTCCTTTTGTGTTTTATGCTTCTAGTAAAACTTGGCATCAACTTCATACCTTATGTACTTATTTATTTATGTACATTTGTATATATGTTTGTGTGTGTATAGGTGTATGCATGTGAGTATGCACATATGCTGTGTTGACAGATCTCTGGCAGGATCATGCCAATTTCAAGCAGATGCTGAAAGAGAAGGGCTCTGCATTTAATCTTACATAACTGGAACCATTTAAGGTTGCACAGATATAACATTTCATGTTTCAAGGTACGAGCACAGCATATAAGCAAAGGAACGATAGCTGAGAAATAACACACAGTAACAACAGGATGAAGACCTAATATCAGAACTAAAGTCAAATTGTGCCAGATTTACTAATTAGAAAATTCCCTTTAGGACATAAGAAATCACACTGAAAATCCAATATTCTTAGATGGTACATTAATAATGATGGAGAGCTTATTGAAAAATTAAAAAAATAAAGTAACTCTCTTATAGCAAGCAAGCAGAGTGTTAAAAGAAAAACAATTATTTTGGCATCATTTCTTCAGTTAATAACTATAATCTCAGCACTTTAATACACCCCTGTTTATGTAGTAATGCTAGTAATGTTCAGCATTTACAGAGTTATGAGAAACAAAAGCTACTGTCTGACATTATTACCCTTGTGACTTTAAACACTTTCATAAAAGCAGATTTTAGTCACTGATTTGGTAATTCTGTTTCTTATCAGATTCAGTGGCAGATAGGAATGATTGCAATCAGCATACCTCTCAACCTCTTAGTGCAAGAAATCTGGACAAAGCCCAACTAAATGGAGGAACAGAGGCCCAAAAATAGGGACGTATTTTATCTATTGCTCTTATAAACTTAGAAAGTTGCTTGAGTAACATGATTTGTTTTAACATACAATTTCTAAAGGATTTGAAGTCTGAAACTCAAATGTATATCATTGTTTAGCACCTCCCGTTCTCAGATCATCTCACTGATTTGCCAGAAAATCACAAATATTATGAGGAACAGATCACAAATATGAGTCAAAAATCTGGACATTCTGCAAAAATCTGGACAGTTGAGATGTATGTTGCAATGTAATAAACTTAAAAAAAGGTTAACGTCTATAGCAATGTGTGAATGTTTCAATCTGCATGGCTTCACACAACTTATCACCAGCCCTACAAGAGTGCAAAATAACCAATGAGACTCAACCTTAGACTGGATCCTAGTTAATGACAACCATAAATATTCATACACTGGTACCCTCCCCAACATCTTAAGTGACCATTTACCAGCATATACTTATAGAACCCCCATTCATGAAGCTCAACCTCATATCTACAAAACATCTAGAAATCTAGCCAACTTTAACCAACAAATATTTAATGATATGCTAAAATCTTTCAACTGGTCCCCACTAAAAATACTACCTTTGGACAAAGCTATTAATTACTTTAACAAAGCCTTCATGGATACTTTTAACAGCTTAGCTCCCATCTGAACAAAATGGACAAAGCTAAACTATGCCCCTTGGTTAGCTAAAGTCACCAAACAAATACTGCTCTCTACAAGCCTGGAAAGAATGGTGCAAAAATAAAAATGAAGCCAACAAACTTAAATTTCAACAGCTACAGTATATAGCACAAAACTTATAATTACAGACAAAAAAATTATTTCTTCACAAAACTTATCCAGCCAAGCAAATAACCCAGAAAACTTTTGGAAATCTGCCTCTTCACTCCTTAATCCTGGAACTTCAAAAAACCCATCTCCAGCCCCAGACCAAGAGGCACAAGCTATAGCTGACATGTTTAATTCCCACTTCATCGATAGCATTCTAAACCTCATAAATCACTCACCGCCCAATACCCACTCTAGCCTCTTAGACAATCCAAACCCGGTACATTCACCTCAGGCAGACCTCTATACAACCCAGTACATTCACCTCAGGCAGACCTTTATACAACCCGGTACATTCACCTCAGGCAGACCTCTATACAAATAATTCATCCCCCACTGGAACCTCAAGAAACAGCCCCAAAGCCTCCACTTTTTCTCTACATTCAGTACCTACCTCACTAGTGCACAAACTTCTTAAAAAAATAAAACCCTGCTCCCTATCTGCCGATAACCTTACATCAGAATATCTAAAACTTGTCACTGATGCAATAGCTTACCCTGTTAGCATCCTTATTAACACATCCATCTCAGAATCTGATATTCCCAAACTTTGGAAAAAATACATTATAACTCCATTGCATAAATGTGGTAAAACCAATTAAATCAGCCCATTTCTATCCTCTTCCCTCAAAGTACTAGAGAAATGTGCTCAAAAATAACTATTAAAATATCTCACTGAAAACAAGCTCCTTGCACCTACACAACATGGCTTCCACCCAACACATAGTACTACCACTACTCTACTCTCATTCACAGACTCTGAACATAGCCTTAGATACTGGGCTGTTGACTTCAGCAATCCTACTAGACCCATCTAAGGCTTTTGACACAGTATCACATCCTAAATTAGTACAACTATCATTAGTAGGATGCTCACAACACACCCTTAAATGGTTCTCCAGTTACCTAGCCAACAGACAGCAATGTGTCAGATGGCAAGGTATCCTATCAGAATATCTATTTAACAGAACAGGAGTCCCTCAAGGATCTGTTCTTGGGCCTCTGCTTTTCAATTTTTTTCATAAACAATCTGCATACAGTCTCTCTTCAAAGTACACTCATTCAGTATGCCGATGACTCTGCCATCATCTCCTCATCCTATAAGCTCCAAAAATCTCCTAAGTAAAGCACAAGATGCCTTTACATCCATAGAAACCTGGTTAAATGAAGCACAACTTCTACTTAATCCCCAAAAATCCAAACTATTGCTATTTTCATCTAAACCAGTCTTACAAGACTTCAAAATAAACTCACAAAACAACACAGAAACTGAAATAGTACCTAATGGCATACTACTAGGTATTACTATCGACAATAAACTTACCTTTGAGCAACATATACTCAATACAATAAAAGAAAACACATTTTAAACTTGGCAAACTTTATAGACATAAACTTCACATGGATAAGCCCACCAAAAAGACACTTGCCAGTAGCCTCCTGCTCCCATCCCTCTTATATGAGGGCCCCCATTTTCATCAACCTCCACCAGTCCCTTAAAAACAAACTCTAAGCATATTACCATAAAATAGCTAAATTTGCTACGGTACAGCTTACTGAGCACACCACTGCCAAGCCCTTAAGGAATTAAACTGGCTTGAATTCCCACCCTACCTTGATTCCACCCAACTAATTCTTGCCCATAAAATAATTTACAAACCAGACAACTGCCCTGCCCTACAACCATACACCCCATCCCGTAATCTATGATCCACTAATAAACAGCTAGCTCTTAACCACCTTCAGACCTAACAAAAGAGCCAGACACAACCTCTACGCCTATGCCATTGCCAGGCTATGGAATTCCCTACCTCCAGATAGCACCCTCCTAGACTCCTTAAAAGCATTCAAACTATCATTAAAAAAACACTTTTTCAACAATCAGATCTGTTCTTGTGCCCAAAACTATAGACCTTCATAAATCATCTAAAAAATTGTATTTTTCCTTTTTTCTCCCCTCCCACTCCCCTCTCCCATGTAATCCCCTGTTTCTTTTCTTTCTTTCTGTTTTCCCCCCTTCACCAAATTTTATATATTCTCTCTTGATTTTTCATCTAACCTATCTATATAACTTTTCCCATTTTAGACCATTTACCTTTACTACACAAATATATATATATATATATATATATATATATATATATGTATATGTATATATATATATATATATATATATATATATATACATATACACACACACACACACACACACACACACACACACACACACACAAATCAGTTGCAAAGCTTGACATTGTGCCTTATTTTTATTTGTATTCTATGTAAGTAATTTCTGTAATTACTATTTAAATGCCTGTAGCTACTACTTTAGCCTACTTAACTTGCATTGTTTATAATTGCCTTGCATTGTTTGCATTGTTTTATAATTGTTTGTATAATTGTTTTAATATCTCATTATGTCTATCTTGGTTGGAACTTTTCTCCCTGGGCCTCCATTGAAAGTGGGTTCCTGACCCAGTGCACTTTCCTAGTCAACAAATGTCAAATAAATAGATACATTTTGCTTCAGTCACAGACAGTTTTGCTCAAAGAAATAGAATAACACAATTTTTGCAGAAGTATTAATTCAGAAAGTCAAAAAATGACTTCCTGATGGGGTATAGAGCACTATAGAATACATAGGGGCACATTAATGTTATGATTGACAGTGCTTCTTTTCATTTAAATGAGAAACGTTTTCATAACAGATGGTAGGCAAGAGTCTAGCACGAGGTGCAGATTGTTCTGCTCTGTGTTTCTGCCTTGGGTAAAACTACAATACGCTTAGCCAAACAGATTTCAATTTGTTGTTTTTAAATAGTCATAATAAAAATCACTTACTTCACCGTGCTTTTCAGTACCATGTGTTCTTTGCTGCAGTGATCTTTTGTCATTTTAATGTAAGAGTCATCTGAGAATGATGCATTTTTAAAGCAGTTGTGCAAACAAATCTTGGCTGTAGTACTTAGTCTGATCTGGCACTGTAGGGAAGAACTAGATCAACAGCTCCATTAATGAAAATTGGGTTTATTATTTCCAGGTAGGTTTGGAATTGGGATGTTAAGGATTCATTTTCCACAAGTTATCACAAATAACATCAGAACATGTGTAGAGAGGTATCTGAACCTGTTTTTATAGTGGTGTTTGACAAATGTATTCTACCATAATGAGTAGCCTGTATACTAGTAATTGTCTGAAACAAAGCAGATAAGTGACCCTGATTTACTTGCAGCACTACATGGTACTTCTTTATTATACAGTACCAATCAACATGGTGGGAAGGGTTTGAAGCAGACTCAGCCATATTAAATGTTACTGTTATGCTAATAATATTACCGTAAAAAGGAAAACAGTCATTTCAAATAAACAAAATGCATAACAGATGGACCCCCCCCCAATGTGGCTCTAGCTAGATATGTGCAAAATGTTTAAAGGGCACTGAGTATTGTCTTAACTAAACAAATTACCTACATGTTGAATTGTTTCATAGCGTTTACACTTTTATCTAACTCACTGTCTTCAACAAAAGTTACTTCTCCTACACCAAGTTTCAAACACTTGATAACAGAGCTATTTACATCCAAAATATAAATAAAATAATAATAATAATAATGATAAAATAAAATTTAAACAAATACAGAACAATTTAACAGCCCATTTTCTAAGCATACTACTACTCACCAAGGTGGGTATTTTTAAAGAATACCAAACCATAAGATGTAATTACTTCTCCACTCATGGAGTCAGGAGTTACTGTCAGTTGCTCAGTCTCTCAAGTTTGAATTACATTTGCTTGACTATACTTAAATTAGCATTTGCTCTGAGTTTTCTTACTCACTTTTTTTTGGAATGCAAGCTTTATGTACTCACCTAGTATCGAGCTCTGGGTAGTTTGCTTACCTCTCAATTGTACAGTTTTTCGCAGAATGTCCAGATTTTTGCTTCATATTTTTTATCTGTTTTTCATAAAATTGTGTTTTTCTTGCAAATTAGAGGCAAATCATTAAAGATTGAAGTTAGAAAATAATGCCAAACATTTGAATTTCAGACTTCATACCCTTCAGAAAAGTGAAGCTTATGCAAAACCTGTTATTCTATCAAAACTTTCTAAGTTTGTAAGGGCAATATTTAAAAATGGTCCCTATTTTTGGGTCTTTGTTCCATTTTTATTCATGGCTTTGTTCAGATTTCTATCTCTAAGATATTGAGAGGTATTCAAGGTCAGTGCACCTGCGAGAAAGAATGAGATGGGCATAACATTGCTTGTCAGCAATTGCTCTTTCTCTGATGTCGCCCTCTTTCTATGAACTGTAGTGGCTTTAGTGTAAAGTAAGAATAAAGTTTGAAGGATGTGAACAGACTTGCCCCTGCAGACGTGTTTATATAATTTGTCTCAGTTGCTCATAATTTGATCAGCTAGAGTTCATGCAGTTTGAAAATGTGTATTTTCAAGCTGTAATATATATGCTCCTGTAAACGGTGCTAGTGTAATGCAAGATTTTAAGCAATGAGCATATGTAGCGGATCTGTGGTATCAGTCCTAGGAGCACCGATGGGTGATACAATATTCCCCAGTAATAGCACCCACCACGTTGAGAGAATTTTTACTTGGTATAGCATGCAGGCTGAAGTTTTGTGTTGCAGCATAAGAATAAATAAAATCATGATGCTGCAGAACTCTCAATCCATATCTTACAGAGTCAAGTAGTAGGCATACAGAGAGTGGATAGCCCTCTGGTAGTGACTGTTGCTCAGCCTAACTCACAATTGCAGTTTCAATTGTCTGGAAGTGTGATTTCACTAGAGATACTGGCTTGTTTTCATTGGGTTGTTGATTGTAGGTAAGAATTTGTTTTGTTTGGGGTACCTCCTGCCAGTGTCACCCACACAGTGAGCAACACCTAAAAGGGAATAGAAGATACCATGCTTATGGCATCTGATATTCCTAAAACCCAAAATGTTAAGTCATATAGAAACAAATGCTTTGGGAAGTTGGTATCAGTGTTAACGGGAAAAAAAATCATTCATCAGCAATACTACATCAGCAGCGCTCATCATATACAATCTATATAATTACGCTGACAATTAAGGTAATAGGGCTTCTTATAATTGGCAGCTGTTCCTGTATTTCAGGACATAATGCATACTTGTTTCAAACTTGATAATTTATTATGAACATTAGGCATCTTGCAAAATATTCCTCTTGATATGATCTCCATTGCTTTCATTTTCAATACCTGTCTGGAGTGTTTCTCCCCGGGCCTTTGCTGAAAATTGGCTTCGTTTCAAGTTGGACTTTCCTGGTAAACAAATATTAAATAAATAAATAAAATATAACCAAACACACACATGTTAGTGTCTCTGAAGGCAGGTCTCTCAATCCTTTTGACTCTTCTGACTCTGAAAGGTTACATACAATATTAGAAACTTTCACTGATATCACAAAAATTATGGCAATGTCTCAGGCTGTGAAATAGTTAAATGCTATGTCTCATAAACATTAGCACTAACAGATATACACAGTAAGCTGAATTGAGTTGCAACAAGCACATTCTTAGTTTGGATGGGATAGCAGTAGTAATGAACCTTGCTACACTCCCTTAGTAATGGGGAAGACTTCTTCTATGTTGAGTTAAACTGTTTTATTATGTGTTACATCAAAAATAGAATAAGACGTAATTAGGATATCTTTGTAGTAAATTGAACAAAAACACACCAACTAAAAGTTACTTTATTGTGGTAGCTACCCTCCACTATGTATTAGGGACAATTTAAAAGTGAAGGTAAAGAAATGCTTAGCTCATGTACTAATTGCCCAGTGTGGTTTGTCAATTACCTTTTCAGCAAGAAAATTTGATTTAAAAAAAGGTATGGCTTCAGTGAAAAAGACCTCATTATTATTTATTCCTCTATCGAGGTTCATTTATTGGTCATTTCAGCATGTCTGCCCATGGATCCTCTCTTTCAAGGCTGTCTCATTGCAAAATGTTCTTGAAAGGGGTTTTGCCTAAGAAGCCAACAAGTACACAGATGGCCCCTCCTTGGGACCTTAACTTTGTGTTAGAGAAGCTAAAACTTTCTCCATTTGATATGGCTAATCTGATTGACTTGAGGTTCTTAACATGGAAAACATTATTACTGATTGCTTTGACCTCTGCAAGTTGGGTATCTGAGTTGCAAGCTCTTTTGGTGAGTCAACTGTGTCTTATTTTCCATAGGGACAGGATTTATTTGAGAACTAAGCCTTCTTTTATGCCTAAAGTGGTATATTTTGGATGTCCATAGACAACTCAGGTACTATCTTGATGGAACTAAATCTTTAAGATCTTCAGATCAATTATTTATTTCTTGTGAAGGTATGGAGAAGGGAACACCTGTGTTAAAACAAACTATTTCCAAATGGTTGTCTAAGGCTATTAACTTTTATTACATGCACCATAACAAATCTATTCCAGGCAGGGTCAAGGCCCACTCTACCAGGACTTTGGCTTCATATGTGGCTTTTTGGAAAGGGTTGGATTCATGAAGTATTCTAGAAGCTGCTACTTCATCCCCTGTATATACTTTTACAAAGCTCTGTAATCTTGATTCCTTCTCTAGGCCCAGCTCAAGCTTTGCTAGGACCATTCTCCAGGGGTTCCTGGACTCTTTTCCTTCCACCTCACAAATGTAGTTAGCTATGGTAATGTACCCTTATAGATAAGGCTACTGCAGAAGTGATCAATGTGATGACCATAGTACAGTTGTATAAGTTGAACTTATAACAGTAGATTTTTGAATGGTCACTTCTACAGTACCTGCTCTCTCTTCATCTCCCTTTTTGGTGTGTTTTTATGCCAGAATATGGACATTTATTTTTTATTACTCCTAGCATAGTTGTTTCAGGGCTCAGCCTCCATCTCTCTGCTGGCAGCAGGTGCTCTGAAGGGATTTCAGCCCAAACTTGTCTTTAAGTCAGCACAAGCTGAGCTGCTTGACAGTTTGATCATGTGGAAGATCCCTGAAATTTTGAAAGCTGCTTAGCTGTTCTATCCTTTGCAGGATATAACCAATATAGCTAAGGCAATTGCAGCAGTGATCATTTGAACATCTACTGTTATAGTAATTCAACTTACACAAATGTACTTTTGATGGCTCACTTTTTGTTGGTCAAACTTTTGTATTATTTTTTAGCCTGTTCTGTGGCAAAAAATGACTAATCCTCCAGGAAAAAAATATTCTGAATTCAGCTGGATACAGCCACTTGAATCTCACACCTGCCTCTCAGCATTCCCTGATTGCTGAGATAAATTGGCTTCTCTTCTGTTTTGTGTATAGTAAATAATCATTTTTCACAAGCACTCTGTCTCCAGTTTTTACATCTTTGCCTTTTGACTACAGTTTTCTCAAGATCAGCTCTTTCTGCTGGTAGGATTGCATCTTTACTAATATAGGTCAAGGTCAGGTTTGGAGCATACACATGACGCAGCCTTTCAATTAACAGATCTTGCTGTAGAATAAATGTCAAGTTGCTTATTTGTACTTTCATAAAATTAATACAGTCTGTTCTTTCTAGTATCTCTGGTACAGCAGAAAATCTCAGGTTTTCTCTCTGTGCTTTGCCCTCTAACTCTGACATTTTTTGAAAAAGGTCTTCCTTTTCTTCATTTCAGCCACTGATTGTTGTAGTTTTACCAGTTTATCTTGATAGCTGTTTAAAGCGTCTTTCATTTTTTCAGCCTTTTGTTATTTCATTTGATATACTTCTCCAGTGTTTCATTTATTTTAATCATCTCTGAGCACATTTGATTTATTTTTCCTCTAAATTACGTGAAGCCATCTGTTGTACCAAAGCTGGAGCTTGAACTCCTTTTTTGCTGAACAGCTGCAGAATTCTTCCCAGTAAGTGTTTTCTTTTTGCCTTTCCTAGTAATTTTTTGGGTCTACTTTAATTAAATGAAAGTGGAATCCATCGAATAGGAATCCGTCGACACATAAACAGCAAAACACGATAACTTTGAACACGCAAAACCGCAAAATTTAAACATCAAAACCGCAATAGTTGGCCAACCCCACCTCCCGTAACATACTACCTACGCAAACACAACAACAAAAAAACACATACATACACTAACCAAAACCCTACTACTAACCCTAAATTAAAGCACCAAAACCCCGCTTGTAACCATACACTAAACCTCACATCTATCTATACACTACCCTTAACCCCTCCTTAACCAAAAGGTCCGTAACTACTGCACACTTACCCTACAGAACTATACTCACACAAAGTAAATATTCCAGATACATACACTTAACAAACCCCTACACTAAACCTTACATACATTATCTATCTATGCACTTACCTTAACCCGCACCCTAACCCTAAGGTCTGTAACTATCACACACTTACCTTACGGAGCTATACCGCAGAAGGGTCAACTATGACAATTCGACATTTCCGATTTTGCTATTTAGTGCATTCATTCTGCGTTTTGCTGTTTGTGTTGAAGGATTTGTATTCGACGGATTCCGTTTTCGTTTAAAGTAGACCCGATTTTTTCAGGCTCTCTAAGTTTCTTTTTTGGTGACATACAGGCAGTTTACTCACTAGCCAGTAACTGAATTTTACTAAAACTGGCAGAATCATTAGCCCTTATCTTTCACTTTCTTGTTTCAGACTGAGAGAGTTGAAGTCAAGCTGTACATCAATGTGCAGCCTTCTTGGAAATCATCCACTCCTATGACATCTTAGGTAAATGTAGTAAGTTTTTAAGTTGGAAATTTTTCTTGCCTAACAACATTTTTAAATTTCCATCAATTTCCTTTGCTCAGTGTCAGTGGTGGGTCTCTTTCCACACCAAGTACTTGGATTCATTATCTAACTTTGACACGTTAGTGCAGCATGGGGGTGCTGCACTTTTGAGGTACCATCCTTTGATTAAGACTTTAAATCATTGTCTCATCTACTTGGGTTGCTGGCAACTCTGGTGGATGTAAATGATTCCATTGGGCTTACTGAAAAAGAGTAATGGAATGCCCTGGTGTCTTACCCAAATTTTCACTTGACATTATGAACACAGCCTATGGTCTCTCCTGAAAAAAGGCCATGTGCAGTGGGACTAAGCTAGTCAACAAGACTGAAAAATATGGGTAGATATCTAGAAGGAAGAGCATCTCAAACTGCTGGCATTCATACATACTGTAATCATGTTGAACCTGCTACACATTTTTTTAAGACAGATAGCGATGTTTTGATTTTAGACCATAGTAAGAATATCAGAGCAACTTATTTGCATAGATCTGCAAGCTGTGGATCTGTTTTGGGAATTATGGAGTCAGTAATGATTACTGCTGCATGTCCTCCCTGCTTTCCTGTGGGTTTCTTCTGGGTGCTCTGGTTTCCTCCCACATTCCAAAGACATGCATCTGGAGCATTTCTCCCTGGGCCTCTGCTGAAAATGGGCTCTGTCCCAATCAGACTTTCCGACTAAACAAATGTTAAATAAATAAATAATTAAAATATTCTTAGTGTTGCCTGGTGACAATATAGACCCTGAGGGTTTCATAATGGATTAAAGTTTACATGTAAGATCACATTTTTTGCTGTTGTATGCTATACAGTTACTCATAGTGACTTTTGAGAACATCAACCAACTACACCATATTTATACTATTTTAGTTGTTATGTTGTATCATATGCTATATATTAATTCCACTGTTGTTGGGCATGCTTTTTATATTCACAGTTTACATGGATTTATCAAATAGAGCACCAGCTACAGCTTTTCTTTGTAAGCACCAATGACTTGAACTCAAGTCTACATTTAGTGTACTGTACACATCCTACACTGTTGTTCCCATTTTACTTTGAACTTTGATATATCAGTAATGATAAATGATCTACAGTTGTCCTGCGGTAGTGGTGCTGCGGTAGCATTGTCGCCTCACAGAAAGACGTTGTCCCGTTCGATTCTCAGCTAGAGCGTCTTCTGTGTGGAGGCATGCGTGAATGGGCGTACCTTCGTTGAAGGTTGTGCATCAGGGCTGGTAACTTCGACGCGTAAAATCCACTACCAAACATTAGCAGACCGGAGTTCCACTGTGGCGACCCCTAACTGGGATAAGCCTAAAGACACAACAACAACAACAACAACAAGTTGTTATGGCATAAATATTGTGTAGATGAATTTTTCAGCCATTGCTTGCATTCCTTTGTCATATCTTTTTAAGAGAGTGTATTTCAATCTATCCAGGGATTCTGATGTTCTTCGTCTTCCATTGCTGCAGTCCTTACTATTGGGTATAGTCCGCATCCAGTCGGCCCGAATACCAGAGTATAAGGCTGACGTCGGTCAGGGCGCATTAGACTGACGTCAGTACGTCAGGGTACTAATGCGCATGACCGGCGTCATATCCTCAGTCTTTTTTTGCCGCGCTGTCCGATGCAGAAGCAGTTTTGCGAGTGCAGGTTGGCGTTCTGAAATATTTCCGAAACCGGAGTTTCAGACCGAATCAGAGTTGGCTAAGTACCCCGTTGGGAACATTTTTGTTTTATCTTGCCTCAGTATTTAACGGATGTCAGAAAAAGTGAATAACTGTATTTCTTGTGGGAAACAAATACCTCATAGGGATTACCATACATTGTGTATACCTTGTTTAGGGCCTGAGCACGGCGTTGTTGGTTGCGCTCTTGTGCTAGGTTTAACAAAGCGCACTATTAAGAGGAGGTTAGACTGTGCCAGATTAGTGTTTGGGAAGCGTTGCAATTATAAAATGCCGTCGGATGCTCCGGCGCCCGCTTCGAGAAGCGTAGGGACAAAACAGCGAAGCTTAGGGTTGATGAACCGGCAGTCCCAGGCGTCGGTTCTTTAGATGGCTCAGTGGAGCCAGAGGTTTTGCCAGGAGTTTCTATAGAGTCTCAGGCAGAAACTTTACTGTTACAGGATGTACCCTCTCAGGAGGCAGGCCAGGCTGAGGGCGCTTCTCAGGTAACTATTCTTCCCTCTCTTCCCAAAGTAGTTAGAGCCTCTCCTTCTGTTGCCAAATCTTCTTTTAGAGGTAGGCCAACTTCAGCTTCAGTAGGGGCTTCTCCTAGCCTGACGGGTTCTGTACCTAAGAAACATATGCTTAAAATGGCAGAAGATTTGATTACTATGATTAGAGGTTCTATGGGCCCTCCTGATAAGAGGCCTAGAGTGGAACCAGAGTTTGACAGTTTTGAACAGGGTTCAGGGGCTTCTGAATCTTCTGCGGAAGATTTGCAGGAGTATCCTCATTATTCTGATTCTGATGTGGATGATGCCACTCCTTCCGACTTCTCCTCCTGAGGATTTTTCATTTTCAGAGACTCTGCATTCCATGAGGGAGCACTTTAAATGGGAAGGCCAGGATTACTCTGATTCCAGGAAGAGGCTTAGGGAATTCTTGTTTTTACCCCAGCATAGGCCCTTAGCTATACCGCCTGTATTGAATGTGGTGGAAGATGTTTTTGCAGAGGCTTCCCTGAACCCTGATTCTTTGCCTCCTGCTCCTGTTAAACCTGATAGGTACTATAGGGTGCCCGAAGCTCATAAGTATTTGTTTAAGAGTCCTAGGGCGGACCCAGAAACTGTTTCTCAGGGGCCTAAAGGTGTTAAGGCCTCTGTGGTTAAGAATCCTGTTCCCACTGACAAAGAGGCAAGGGCGTTAGATAGGTGGGGTAAGAAAGTGTATACTTCTTCCACTCTAGCCATGAGGCGTTAAATTGTCAGTTTCACATGCTGAAATATCAAAATTATCTCCTTTCACAATTGAAATCTAAGGTGGATGCTTTGGCGGAAGGTATTGATTGTAAAGACTTGCTGGATTTAGTTTATGTGTCTGAACAAGTGGGCAAGCATTCTTTGCAATGTGGTTTTGATGCTGTGCAGGCCTCCTCGAGGGTGGCTGCCACTAGTTCTGTTCTTCGCAGGCATGCCTGGTTGAGGGATCAAAATTTGGCTGAGCATGTTAAGACAAGGATTTTGGATGCTCCTTTACAGTCTGATGTGTTGTTTGGTTCACCTGTGGAAGCAGTTTTGAAGAAAATGGAGGACAAAGCTAAGTCTATGCAAACTGTTAAAGATTTTTTGCAGGTACAGCCACCGAAGTTTAGTAGAAATTGGCCTGCTAAGGGGTGGACATATCCTGCTTATGATTCCCAGTCTAGGGGTAGGTCTAGGCGTGGTAGGGGCAGGGCTCAAGGTTCTTTTAGGCCTAGAACAGGGAGTTCACCTGCTCAGACTTCTGGTGAGGGCAGGGGTCAGTCCTTTCGTAAACAGACCCAATGACTTGCCTTTTCAACTGCCAGTAGATTCTCGTCTGGCAGCTCCTTTGGAAGGACAACTGTCTCTTTTCAAAGGAAATTGGGATTTAATTACTCAAGACAGGTGGGTGTTGGACATCATTCTACCACTCCCTGTGTCAGTTACAGACCTAGGATTTTATTCTCGCATGTTCCTAGTACCAGAGAAGGGGAACACGTGGAGACTGCTTTTGGATTTATCTCTCCTCAACACTTATCTGGACATTCCCAAGTTCGAGATGTTGGCGTTACAACAGCTTTTACTCCTGCTGGGCAAAGATCACTGGATGGTAACTTTAGATCTCAAGGAAACTTACCTTCATGTGCATATCAGGCTAAGTTACAGGAAGTATCTGCGGTTTCAAGCTGGAGATTCTCATTATCAGTTCTCTGCATTGCCCTTTGGCTTATCTACTGAGAGTATTCACAAAGGTTCTGGCTCCAGTGATAGCTTACTTCAGGCTACAAGGACTTCAAATCTATCCTTATTTAGACGACTGCCTGATTCTGGCTCAAGAAAAGGAAGACCTTCTACAGCATCTGGAATATCTTATAGCAGTGCTAAGATGCCTAGGGTATTCTGTGAGCGAAATAAAGTCCAGTCTAGTACCCTCTCAAGACATGTGCTTTCTGGGTGTGAGACTGAATACAGCAGCCCAGATGGCCTTTTAACCCCGGACAAACAAAAGAGTCTGTCACTTTACTTCCATCAACTATCTCATCAGTCCGTGCTGACTGCAGAGACAGTCCTTCAAGCATTAGGGTTCATGGCATCTTGTATTCTGGTGCTTCCCAATGCCAAACTGCATATGAGGAAGTTACAATGGTATCTCAAAATGTATGGACACAGCACTGCCAGGATTTAGACACTGTCATTCAAATAATACCTTGCCTTCAAAGAGTATTTTTGTGGTGGGCTCAGGAATGTCACCTAAACAAGGGACTCTCTGTGACCCGGCCATAGGCGAGTCAGATTTTACCGACAGATGCCTCAGACATTGCTTGGGGAGCTCATCTAACTGTAAAGTGGATACAAGACAAGTGGCCTGCCAGACTACAGCATCTACATATCAACATAAAGGAGATGTTAACAGTCCAGTTCGCATTTCTGGCTTTCAAGGAGTTACTTCTTCCAGGGCAGGTGTTGATTCTAACAGACAACACAACTGTCATGTGGTACTTCAACAAACAAGGGGGAACACATTCTTATCCTCTATGCAGGCATGCAATGATTTTATTGGAACTTGCCATTGACTGCACCTAACTCTTCAGGCAAGGTTTCTGCCAGGAGCAGAACTCCTTCGCAGATGTGTTAAGCAGACAAATCATGGATCCCCACAAGTGGAAACTGGATCTTCATGTATTTCAGAAATTGACAGTGTCATGGGGAACTCCAGACATAGATCTGTTCGCTTCTCCACTAAACCACCAGCTGCCACAGTTTTGCACAAAGGTTTCATCACACAGCTTGGAAAGTGGATGCTCTGTCTTTCAGTTGAACAAACCTTCATCTGTATGCCTTTCCACCTCTGCCTCTTCTTCCAAAGGTACTGTTAAAGGTCAGACAGGACAGGCCAAGGATGATTTTGATAGCTCCAGATTGGCCTCGGCAAGCACTGGTACCCTCTACTCACAGTCTGGTAAAGAAGCCTCCATGGCCTTAACCTTTGATTCCACATCTGTTATCCCAGCAGGACGGTCATCTGCTCAATGTCAAGCTTCACTCTCTTCCTCTGACAGCCTGGCATATTCTGTGTTGAAACACAGCAGGTCTCAACTTCCCTCAACAAGTTTTAAATGTGATTATGAAGAGAAGAGACCTGTAGGAGGAAGTGTCGCGCAGCAAAATGGAAGATTTTTTTTTTTGGAGTAAAAAAAAATTTGGAGAATTCTGAGCTTAATTTGTATGGCTCTTCAAATATCTTATGAGTTTTACTGAGTTACTGGACAAGGGTTCTTCCTTCTCTCATTCATGCTGCAGCAATCTCAGCTCACTATGATTGTGACCCACCATTGTTTCGCATCCCTTGTTCAAGCAGTTTCTTAGAGGGGCTAGAATATAAGACCCCCACCTGAGCTCCTACTCCTGCTTGGATCTCATCTTTTGTGTGTGAAAAAAAAACTCTAACCTTTTGAGCCTTTTTGACGTCTGCTGAATTGAAATATTTGTCTTGGAAGACTGCTTTTTGTTGGCTATTACTTCTTTGCAGGAGGTGTGCAACAGGGTCTGCAGAGGAGCCAGCCCTTTTTTCCATCGAGCCCTTTTTGAATTTGATAAACTAATCCTTCCTTTAGGTATCTTTCCTTTATGCCTAAGGTGGTTTCTGGTGTGGCTTTAAATTTTAAACTTCATTAGATTGCCCAATAAAGGGAAAGATACAAAGGGAAAAGATTTTGCATGCTTTGCATGCGTTATTACAGGCAGTCTAAGCAGCGTTATTACTTAAGCAGGACTAAGTTTTTTAGCAGTCTCAGCTGTTTTGTTTTGGTTTGGGTTGTGGATGTGCAAACATTTTTTAGTTATAAAGATCATTTTTCTTTTGCATTGTTGTTTATTAGGCCATTATCTTTTTAGGTTCAGCTGGAGCCTTCACGCTTTCACTTGGGGCTCTGCAAGGACGTTGGAAGTTTTTCACTTCAGCAAGCGTTTAGATAGCAGCTACTTGGAGTTCAGTGCATACTTTCTCTAAGCATATCACCTTCCTATATACTCTAAGTCTAGGGGCTGGTTTTGCACAGCTGTTTTGCAAGGCATGTTGTCAGCTCCTGCTCTTTTATGATTTGCCAGCCTCCCTTACCCTCTGCTTTGGGATTCTACCAATAGTAAGGACTGCAGCAATGGAAGGCGAAAGAACATAATTTGTACCTACCATAAATGTAGATGTTAGATGTTCCAGGATTCCCGTGCTCCTCTACCCTCCCTCCCCTTCCCTGTGTTTTTGATTTGTGTAGGTGGGTGATTTACCCGCTTTTTTGTATATATTGTTCATGTTTTGGTGCAGGTATTTTGGGCCTTGTCTTTTAGGGTCTTCTGACATCTGGGGGTGAAAAGACTGGATGCGGACTATACCCAATAGTAAGGACTGCAGCAATGGAATCCTCGAACATCTACATTTATGGTAGGTACAAAACTGTACTTTTTTAATTCTCAAAATTTATTATAATGTTTTATAACTATAATCATAGTGATTTGTTTTCAGTTACCATTGTTTTACCTTTCTGTATATTGTGCTTTTATTATTAGATGCCTAGTTCATGAACGTCCAAAGACTTCAGTAAAATACTCTCTGTATATATTCCTTCGTGAATATTCATTCTCCGCCTGTAGAAATTATACTTAACATTGTGACTTTTTGTTACTTAATCTTGTACATCTGGTGCTTTTCTCCCTGGCCTCTGCTTTAAATGGGATCTACTCATTTGGATCTCCTGGTCAACACACACATACACGTACATGCCCAGGAATGCATTAATGGATAAATAATTAAAGCCGAGAGATATCACAGACAAGGAAAGCTCTTGAATAGAAACCAGTGCAGCTTGTAGTATATAAAACACCAGAGGCACTGTTAAGGCATTCAAAATGACTAAAGTTCTTCTGAAAGGAAGGGGGATCTAAAGATGTTGCCGTTCTTTCTCTGTTCTCCTCCATTTCATCTCTATAGCAAAAACAGCATGAATGCAAGGTCAAGGTTAGCTGATCACATCAGTGATTCTCTGAAAAAACCTAGCCAGGAAAAGATAACATCTTCATATTGGCTGGACTGTATTCATCCCCAGCCTGATAAAAATGAGTATGGCAAACGTATGCTTTTGGGAAGTGGAATCTTAAAAAAGAAGCACAAAACTTTTTTTTTTAATATAAATGAATACATATCAGTATTTCATAGTTTGTCTAAAATGTTATTTCTTTTTCAAGGAGAAACCAGCTGGGTATGCTGAAGAAATGGCCTTGAGATTACTTACTTCTTTAAGATTAAAAGATTAAACTAATTTTAAGAAAACACACAAAAAATTCAGAAACTGAGCATTGTTTGTGTTAGTGTACACACTGCCATCTTGTGGAAAGAACCAATTTGCAAAGGCTGCATAGCAGCCAAAATATACTATTCTAAGTTATCAATAAAGATGATGCTTATTTTCACTGTGTATCAGATCCAGAACTTTGTGTCAGATGGTCAGTTACCAAGGTAATAATGGTTCTCATGTGATGCTAACTTCATAATTCCAAGAATGTGCATGGAGCAATATGGGTGAATTTGTCAAGCTCTTCATAACATCTTTTCTGACCTTGTGCTATACCCATTTTTTGATATGGTTTAATGCAGCTGTACTGTAGTAATTACAAGGTATGCCGCGGTGGTACGGCGGTATCATTGTTACCTCACAGCAAGAGGTTCTCCCGTTCAATTCTTGGCTTGGCTTGGGAGTGCCTTCTGTGTGGAGTTCCCCGCAGTTGGGTAGCGTTTGAAAGACATGCGTGTGTAAATGGGCGTGCCTTCGATGAGGGTTGGTCATCGAGCTGGCACCTTGACATTTTGTAAAAATCTACTGCCAATCATTAGCGGACCAGAGTTTCGCTGTGGCGACCCATTACCGGGAAAAAGCCGAAAGACAAACAACAACAACTGTAGTATTTACAAGCTCCTCACTGACACCAATATTACCATTCCTAAGTAAAAAACTATTCTGTCTGAACAGTAGTAGCCTGAGAATTGTAGCACACATTGAAATAATGTTATTTCAGAGCATTATTTCTAGCACACTCTTTCAGCAGCAGCATACACTGGTTACCACAGCTCTTGGCGTCTTAACTCCAGAATCAGGGATGAATCCAGATAGTCAGGGAGACTTTTTAAAATATAAATGATATTAACTTGAAGTGTTCACTGAATAAGAGAATGTGAATTAACATGCATTTTCTTTCTTAATTATTGTCATTATTTATTAAGTGTAATCCACAACTGTTTCTTACAAAATTGCCAGTTTTATGAGGGATTAGGAGGTGAGCAACATTTTGAGTCAAAATTCTGGGACATTTGTTAAAATCAGGAGTTGTAAAGAAGTATGCTTCTTCCAGCCTGCCATTTAAATGATTTGGATTTGACACAATGGCATCCTGCAGAGTAAGTGTACTCGCTGTTCAGACTACAATGCCATACCTTTTCATAGAAAGGACCTTTTCTACAAACTGCTGTAAACTGTTATAGAGTATCAGGGTAGAATTCTTCAGTCTATAATTAGGACACAGAACACACAAGTCCATCTGACTTCAACAAGGTAGACAAGGATCTGACTCATATGGGTCTATATTGCAACATTGAATGCTTAAAACAGCGAACAATGTTACATCGACACATTTTCAGCGAAAGCTGAAAATGTCAAATCCAAAGAACAGCGATTTCTTTCCTAGGGAAAGAAATCACTGTTCTAACCCCCGCAAAAAAAAAACACATTGCACACTTCCAAACACAAACACGCATACCCAATCCTAATTATACCCCCCCCAAAAACCAGTAAACAACTAAATACAATTATGCACATAACCCAAACATACATTTAATGAAAAAAAAAAACAGTAAACATTTTAAACCATATGCACTTACCTTAACCCGCACCCTAACCCTAAGGTCAGTAACTCTTGTGCATTTACATAAACAGCTCCAAACACATACACACTTACCTTAACCCTAATTCTACCCCCCCAAAACAAAAGTAAACAACTGGAAACACATACACACGTAACTCAACCATACATTTAACACAAAATATAAAACAGTAAACACTTTCATACATATGCACTTACCTTAATGCGCACCCTAACCCTAAGGTCAGTAACTGTTGCACAATCACACTCGGGAGCTATACCGGACAAGGGACCACACTACACTTCAGAACACAGCAAAACAATGAAGCGGTCAAGCGACTTCTTTCCCAGGGAAAGAATTCACTGAACAGCCGCTTCGCTGTTTTGCCTGTTCGCTCTACATGTGTTGACGAAAACGCATTCGACATAATGCGTTTTCGTTGTACTCATAGGAATCCGATTCATATATGTGCTGAATAGATTTGGGAATGTCAGAGAAAACAGTGACATCCAAGAGCTTGTGCAGCGGAAAGCTAAACAGTGTTTATGTATCAGGAAGTGGTTGGGTTAGCTTGGAATATATTCTCTGTTATACTGACATTTCCCAAAATATTAAAACTGCCTCATGATGCTTTGTCTTACAGGTAGTAAAGTAAGCTAAAACATATGGGAAATTATTATATTGTGGCCCTTTAGGTACCACTGTTCTATAAAATAACACTACTTGCATAAATAGGCCTGAAAATTTTAGTTACACTAATCTGGCAAATATGCAAACATTTTGCACAATAATAACTGGCCTGGAGATTGTATAAAATGAAGAATGTAATTTAACTGTCTTTTAAACCATTGTGAATTATCAGTTAATGTGCATTAAGAACCAACTGCTATTGAGATGGCAAAATTTAAATCAGCAGCTGAGCATAAAGTCAAAGATCTTATGTGTCATAAAGCACCTATTCAAAACTACTTTCACTGAGTGCTGTCTAAGATAAAACAATGGCTGAATTATATTCAGTGAAAGTAGTTAGTGATATGCAAAAAACTAATTTTACTTTGCCACCTCCTTGCAGATATCTGTATCTTTTGCATCTCCTTCATAACTAAAGCAGGTCTGAGAAGTTCACATACTAGTGGAAAAAGGGAAAACCTCAGTACTACATCATCCAGGCAGCTGTCACTCATTTGTTTTCAGAGTAACTGTCAGATAACTACTCTGTGACAGGGAGACTGCAGCATTGTGCCACTGTGAGGGCTCACCAAGTCCTGTACTTTCTACAGTACTTCAAACTAATACTCTGCGATCTAAACATTCTGCTCCTTTTTTATCTCCCCCTTTAAGCAGTTGGTCTTACCTCAGAGAAAACTTGAAAAAAGTATAATAGATTAATTTCAGTCTGCGTTTTCTAGAAATTCTGTACACTGCCTTAACATCATGCTACTTATATCAGTGTGGATTTCAGTTTAAGTTCCTTTTGAACTCACTGACAGGTAGGTTACTGCCTACAATACATCTTACTCCGCTGTTGCAGGTGCAGCTTTATATGTACACAGTTCTGAAGAGTTCACCTATGATGCTCCATTTCATGCTTTATACCATCAGATAAAATAAAGGTAGACAAGACAGTTATGTCAGAATCAAACATCTTCTGCTTGTGCACACTGCTTCTGTAATAATAGTCAGTTCTTATTTGAAGGCTGTAGATGCTGTGCCAAGCAGACGTCATGTTTACTGCTTTTGCCTTAGATGTATGGTACTTTTAACAAGCAACAGGAACACTCACTGCGTTCCATATGCAAATGTGGCTGCTATTTTTTTTTCAAGGAAAATGGTTGCTAGATGATGCTAGTTTTATCCTAGAGCTGTACTTTGTATTCACAATATATTGGGTATTTTTACTACTTTTAAATTTCAGTATTGTAAAACCTTAAACTGAATAGATTTGACTGTTCTATTTCAAACCTTGTATAAGTAAAAAGAGACATTGTAAGCAGAAATAAAGTATTTCTTTATATTTAAAATGTTTATTGAAGACCTACAGAATTCATAACTTTGTTTTGTTTTGATCATGCAGTAAACTTTACATAAGACTATAAATGTTCTCTGGTGATGATATCTGTAGTTTAACAATACCTTCAGGGCATCTGCTCTTTCCCATGTCAATCCTTTTCTCTGTTGTCTCTGCTTATACTACACATGCTTATTATTTTCAGGTCATGGAATCACATCTTGCCATCAGCCAGTTATGCACCACATTTAAAACATGATTCCCTTTAGCTACCTTTTTGCATGTCTAATGTAGTCATCCTTTGCTTTTTTAGTTTATTGAACATATTATGCCTTGATTATTCTTTGTTCTACTAGGTTATGTTTGTTGTGAAAAAAAAAAAAAAAAGAAAGAAATCAGGAACAAATGTTGTGAGACTAAAAATTACGAATTTAATAATACTTCCACCTACCTTCTCATGTACATTGCCCCTCTACTTACCACCCTTCAAACTACACTAAAGACTAAGCTCCAGACTTGTTATAATAAAATTGCCAAATTTCTAACTAATTCCAAAAACTTCATCCATCACTGTACCACTCTACACTCCCTAAAATGGCTGGAACTGCCAAACTATCTCACCTATCTGCAGCTAACTATAGCACACAAACTGATCTTTAAACCTTCAGATTGTGCTGCCCTTACCTCAGTTTTCACTTACTACCTTCCAAAGAGGCAACTTCTGCAGGTTTACAAACCAAATCTTCCTCCCGGCCAGCTCCTTTACTCCTACTGTTTGACCAAAAAATGGAATGCTCTACCTTTAGCCATTAGAACAACCCAGAATCCTGCAAGTTTCAAAATTACGCAAATACCTACATTCCATCTGGATCTGTACTTCTACCCAGTCTCCTTAGAATATCTAAGTCTAGTGATATCTTTCTACCTTTATACCATGTTTACTGAAATTCCTCTCTGAATTAACTACCTCAAAAATTGTTCATAGATTCATAGGTAGGTCCTAGGCTATCGGCCCAAGGGCCTACATAAGCATAGCCAGCAAGGTACCATAGCTTACGCCACCCAAGAAAGTTATTTTCCTGTGCCACTGTCCAGCAGAGACACAGAAGTGATCCTCGGGTTGTATTTCCTATTTCCCATCCATTCATCAAAATTTTTCTTGAAGAGTGCCAATGAAGAATTTTGCTTGACATAGACAGGTAGCTTGTTCCAGAGTATAGGAAGTCTCTGGGACAGGAATCTATCCCTCCAGCATGTCCTGTTTATAATGGGGACAAGGTTTAGGTCCCTAGAGAGTGTAGCTTGGAGGGATTGGGATTTCTTTAGGTGTAGCATGTCCAACAGCTCTGGGTTTGACATAGCTTTATATGTTAGGCAGAGATCACCTCGGAGTAGGCGATATGCTACGGAGTAAAGCTGGAGTTTTTTGAGGAGGTCAGTGTAGGGCATTTGTTTGAGGCCAGTAATCCTCTTTGTGAGGTACTTCTGTGGCCTTTCCAGCTGCTGCAGATGTCTTGTGAGGTACATTCCAAAAGGGGCATTGTACTCTATAATGGGCCTAATGAGTGGCAGTGAGGGAACAATGACCTCTTTTTTCCTGGATGAGAACCCTTTTATGATGAGGTGTGCCACATAGAAGGACTTCCTGACTACTGTGGCGATGTGACTATCAAAGGAGAGACTACTGTCCACCTGGGTCCCAAGGTCTCTTATCACGCATTCGGTGTTAAGTAGATTGCTGCTTATGTGGTAGTTCACGGGTACAGAGTTTTTATCAAAGGGGATGACACTGCACTTTTTGGCATTGAGCTTGAGGTCATGGCTCTGACAGCAGACATCTGTCTCAGTGAGGCCCTTCTGTAGGATGTCCACATAATTTGGGGACTTGACTATGACTCCTAGTTTGCAGTCATCTGCAAACTTCATCAGCCAGAGGCCTTCTGTGTTAGCCTTTACTTCAGAGAAGTAGATACCAAACAGGGGAGGTCCTAGGATGGAACCCTGTGGCACTCCACTTGTCACTGCCTTGAGGTCAGATTTGGAGTCTGTAACTTTTACAGTGTGGGTTCTGTCAGTGAGCCAGTTGGCAACCCATCTTGTGACATAGGGATTTATACCTAGTTTAGTGAGTTTATCTATAATTCCAGAATGGGGGATGGTGTCGAAAGTCTTGGCGAGGTCAAGATAGGCTGTGTGAACCACCTTACCCTCATCCACGGCTTTGGTGACTGCCTCAAAGAAGTCGATCAGGTTCAGGAGGCATGATCTGCCTTTCTCAAACCCGAACTGGGTGGGATCCAGAGTTTGGAGGTTACCAATGTCTTTGTTTATGAGTTCCATGATGATACGTTCCATGGCCTTGCATACCAGGCTCATCAGGCTAATAGGTCGATAGTTCCCGGGATCAGTGTTGGCTCCCCCTTTGTGGAGTGGGATAACTGTTGCTGTGTGCCATTCAGTGGGTACAAAGCCTGATGCAAGGCTATTATTGAACATGGTGCTTAAGTGGGGAGCCAGTTCGTTCTGAAGTTCATGTAAAACGCAGCCTGGGATGTTGTCTGGTCCCATAGATGCTGTGTTTATGGCTTTAGAGAGTGCAGCTTTTACTTGCATAGTTGTGATTACAGGGACTCTGCATTCTTCCTGTATAGATATGGGCCCTTTAGGGGGTGAGGGGGGGTAAAGTTAGCACTGAACCGATCTGCCAGGATGTTGGCAATATCAGTTGGTTCTGTAATTTTTGTGCCTTTGTGCTGTAACTCAGAGCAGATCTGGGTGTTGCCATCTAGATTCTTGACATAGCTATAGAATATATACGATGAGCACTTTCAACATAAACTGCCTTCTTCAGATCGTGTAGCTTTAAATAAATAGTTAAAATGTGCAAGAAGTATTTGAAATATCCCTGGAGTCGCGAAAGTGGTCGGACCCCGTTTTTACTAACTTTGGCATGCACGATCTGAAGAAGGCAGTTTATGCCGAAAGCGCTCATCGTATTTTTATTTGTTTTATCAATAAAAGCTCATTTTCTTCTTAATCAAGTGGAACTTGCTCATTATCTGCTGTGGTGATGTCTACATGATTTTGCTCCTTCTGTTTTCCCAGCCTAAGATGCTTTAGTGTGAGTGGGATATATATTCTCATCTAATATGATTATATTGGGCATTTGTCTCTTTATGCCTTCTAAAGCGCAGTAAATGATCTCCTATATATTCCTTTAATTTTCTTAATTCATAGTTTCATAGGTGTGTACTAGGCCAGTGACCACAAGGGCCTTTTTAAGCCTAACCATGCATCCTAAATCTCTGACAAGTTCTGGTACCCTTGATAAGTGTAAGCGGGGGCTTGGGAGGTATAACATTTACAAGCAAGGACCTGGGAGATGAACCATTTACAGGTGTGTGTCCATTAGAGACATAGGCTCTTAGGTTCATAGGTGATTACTAGGCTAATGGCACAAGAGCCTTTACAAGCCTAGCCAATAATACCCAGGACATGACAATATTATATATTAATTCCACAGATATGGGATGCGGTAGTATCAAGGTAGTAAGTCTTTGGGTGTTGGAGCCCTGAGTTATTTTACAGACTGCCTCTGTCCATAAGGGACATGGAGAGTACCCCAGGAGTGAATTTACAGTTTTCCCATCCATTTATCCCAATTCTTTTTGAAGAGAGTGAGGGACAGGCTTTGTTTTACAAAAATGGGAAGTTAATTCCACAGATGAGATAGCCTTTGGGATATGAATCTGTCTCTCCAGCAAGTTCTGTTAAAGTCATAGTTTATTTATTTATTTTATTTAACATTTGTTTACTGAGAAAGTCCAACTTGGAATGAAGCCAATTTTCAGCGGAGGCCCGGGGAGAAATGCTCCAAATGCATGTCTTTGTAACGTGAGAGGAATTTGGAGCACCTGGAGAAAACCTACATGAACACAGGGAGGACATGCAGACTCTGGACAGAAGGCACTCCAGCCGAAAATCGTACCAGAGAACCTCTTGCTTTGAGGCAACAATGCAACTGCTGTACCACTGTGCTGTCCATTTAAGGTTCAGGTCCATGGAACGCGTAACCCCTGTATAATGTATAATTTTTCTTGTGAATATGTAAGATTTTCATCAGGGCTGGATCACAGAATGCCTTGTAGGCCAGGCATTAGTCCCCTCTCAATAAATGATATGAGACAGAGTAAAGGGATAGGCCATTATTTGGTCTGCATAAGATATATTTTATGCTTTGTATTTTTTAGTGAGAAGTCTCTGGGGCCACTCCCGTTGGTGTAAGTGCCTGGTTAGGTAAGTGCAGAAGGGAGCTTTGTACTTGATTATGGGCCTGATGAGGAGTGAGTATAATGGCACTATGACTTCCTGTGATCTTGATGCCATGCCTTTACTCATAAGATGAGCCACACAAAAGGATTTCCTCACTACTGTAGCTACCTGATGGTCAAATTTACAGAGTTTACACTGTATCTTTGATAATGTGCTTATATTTGCATTGTTTTGTTTTTTAAACACGTTTTTGAGTAATATTCCACACTGCTACTGGAAGTGGGAAGAGTGATGTGATATTTGTTATTCAAAATTTATGCTAATTAGTTGTCCAATTTTTGGCTGGATGTTCCTGCCTTTCAAGGGCTCAGTGTTTGCAGGTTGAGAGGTATGGATCATACCCACAGCCAGCATACCTCTCAAGGTTACCTCATTTTGAAGAACGTTCCTCATTTGAGATCTTAAAAAGCCCATGTTCCTTGCAGTTCCACATTGAAAGAGTGTTTTACACATTCAGTGTTAGGAATTTTTTCAACTGATATCTGTGGTAAACAGTATTAAATAGGTTCATAGAAGGTTTCTAGGCTATCAGCCCTAGAGCCTTTACAAGTCTAGCGATGTTAATTCCCGAGTTGCTCCACTTGTCCTGGTTAGATGGATCAGCAGAGCGACTTTATGATGTTAATCCCGAGCTGCCCCAGTTGTCCTTGTTAGATGGACGTAATTTGCAGGGTGAGTCTATAATCAACACTGACCACCTTCCTCCATGAGGGTCATGGGTGCCACCCCCAGGGTGAGTTTGTGGTCTCCCATCCATTTGTCTAGGATGCACTTGAATAGGGTCATTGAGGAGCTCTGCTTCACATGAATTGGAAGTTTGTTCCAGAGTAGTGGCAATCTCTGTGAGATAGATCTGTATCTCTTGCATGTTCTGTTAATCTCACAGGCTAGGTTAAGATCCCTAGAGCGAGTGACTCTTGTCTCATTTGACTTGTGGTTGTGCAGCATGTGCATCAGGGTAGGGTCTGAGACTGCCCTGTAGGCCAGGCACAAGCTGCCTTTCAGCAGCCTATATGATACAGATTACAGCGACAGGGCTTTCAGTCTGTCCACGTAAGAAATAGTTTGGAGGCCCTGTATTTTCTTGGTGAGAAACCTCTGTGGTCTCTCCAGCTGCTGCTGCAGATGTCTGGTGAGGTACATGCAAATGGGAGCATTATACACTATTAATGGTCTGATGAGGGTTGAGTACATTGGAGTTATAACATCCTTAGACCTGGATGCAATGCTATTACTTATGAGATGCACAACATATAAGGCTTTCCTTACCACTGTGGAAGCTTGGTGGTCGAAGTTGAGATTGCTGTCTACTGTGTTCCCAGATCTCACACCACTGGGTATGAACTAAGTGGGGGTGCTGTCAAAATTGCAATTAGCAGGGAATTCCTCTTAGCCAAAGGGGATAATAATGCACTTTTTTGTGTTTAGGTGCCAAACCAAGGATGAATTTCCTGTTCCCCATCCAACTGTCCAAGTTACACCTGAACTGATTTAGGGAGAAACTCTGCTTCATGGGTCTATGTTTACTCATTGAAGATTCTTTTCTCAAACCTCTGATGAGTGAACACTAGACCTTGAATATTCATTAATCAAATATTCGCTTCAGTGAAAGTGTGAGACAGGGAAAGTAACTACTTGGCCAAAATCCCCCCTGTCTCACACATCGCAGTATTTCAAACCAACCCAGGTGGGGGCTTTGCCCCAAACTCCCCTACCAGATATACCCACTCTGAGGTTCCACTACAGTGGGGAAAAGGGCAACTTTCCTGATGCTGGCCAACTACTTGCCCTTTTCTGCACTGTAGTGCGGTCTGAGAGTTGGTATATATAGTTGGGGAGGTGTGTGGGCTAAAGCCCCCCACACTGGGGTGTGTGGAGGGTGAAGTCCCCACCTGGGTTGGTTTGAAATACTGTGGTGAGTGAGATGGGGAAATGTTGGCCATCTACTTACTTTGCCTGTCTCACACTTTCACTTAAGTGAACGTTCAATTAATGAATGTTCGATGTGTTTTCTCTCACTGGAGGTTCAAGGAAAGAACTTTCGATGACTACACATAGACCCCTGCTTCACATGGATGGGGAGCTTGTTCCAGCGAAGGGTAGTCTCTGGGATACATACCTGTCTCTCCAGCAGGTCCTATTTATATCACAGGTAAGGTTTAAGTCTTTAGAATTTGTAATTCTGCTGCTGTTTATTTTGCAGCTATGCAGGTGTTCCATCAGAGTGGAGTCTGACAATGTCTTGTATGCCAGGCATAGATCTTCCCTCAACAGTCTGTAGGTGACAGAACACAGAGACAGGGCCTTGAGGTGGTCTGCACAGGGCATTTATTTTATTTATTTATTTTTACATTTGTTAACCGGGCTAGTCTGACTGGGCCCAGAGAGCTCTTTTTTGGCAGAGACCCGAGGAGAAAAGCTCCAGGAAAGTAATTAAAAATAAGAAAAAACTAACAATTCAAGTTGTAAGATACTTAACAGTACAAAGACAGAGAGAAATATACAATTTGAATATATACAAGGTAGAAGTGCAGTCTTTTGAGAAAGCAGTAACAATATGTTTGCAAAATTTGGTTAGCATTAAGTTATTTACAAGGAATGTAGCAATGCCTAAAATAAAATAAAAACATTTCAGAGTAACATCATGGCATAGTACAACAAAGATGCATTTAACAGAATAGCTACTAACTGTAGACAGAGAGTAATATATGTAGACAGTTTAGGTAGATACTAGGCAGATATGTTAATTGAGAGAAGAAGAAAAACTAATTAGGTAATTTCCTGACAAGTACATATCCATGCATGTTGGAAATTAATTTTTAGTTTTGCTTTTTGAATTAGCCTCTTCTGGTAGTGGAGTGAAGGGACAATGGAGGTTTGTTTCATGAGTATGCAACTGAATGACTGTAATGTGTTTTTCCAGTATTTGTGTTTCTCTTGGTCACCTGCAGAAGGTTTTGTTGTGTGCTTCTGAGGTCATGATTCGGTGTGTAGGGTGTAATTACGGATATAAGGGCAGGGCTGGAGTTGGGGCTATTTAGGATACTGTGAGCAATTCGTAGTTGTGATATTTGAAGCATGTGGGGGAGTTCAGGCCATCTTAAGCTTTTCAGGGATAGACAATGATGGGATTTGTAGCTATTACTGGCTGCGAATCTGGCTGTTTTGTTATAGGTAGTTTCTAGTTTGGTTAAGAGATTATTTTGGAGGCTAGTAAGTATGGGAGCAGCATATAGCAGGGATTATAGAATGAATGTTTGAGCCAGTATAGGTCTATATTTGTTAGGTATACTTTTGTTGTTGCAGTATAGACCTAGTTTTTAACTAGACTTTTTGAAACAGTTTAAGCTATGTAGGTCGAATTTTAAGTGGTTGTCTATAGTCATGCCAAGCAATTAGTGAGTCAGCTGTGATAATTGAATTATCTAAGGATAAGATGGTGAAGTTGTCTTTAGCTGGATTGAGGTTTTTTGGAAGGAAAAAGGGAAGCATGGTCTTTTTGAGGTGGAGAAGCAGGTTGTTTTCAGTTAGCCATTGTTCTACTAGGTGCAGAGATTGCTGAGTGACAGTGTGGAGATTTTGTATATTGCCGGAGGTGTTAATAATTGTGGAATCGTCTGCATACTGTATTAAGGTAGAGTGGGGGCAGGAGACAGGGAGGTTATTTGTAAATAGATTAAAAAGTAGAGGGCCCAGGATATAACTCTGGGGAACCCCGGTCTTAACAAGACAGAAAGGGGAGAATGATGTTTGCCATCTGATGGACTGATATCTGTTTGAGAGGTAGCTGCTAAACCAGGAGATAGAGAGTTGTAGGTTGGAAAGTTTGTTTAGGAGGATGGGATGAGAAGCAGTATCAAATGCTTTGAATAGATCAAGGAATAGAGCCGATACAAGTTTATTATTATCTCTGGCTTGGGCAATGTTGTGTGTAAAAGACAGGAGAGCAGTGGTAGTACTGTGCGAGGGTCAGAAACCATGCTGTGTGGGTGTAATTAGATTTGCTTGTAAGAGGTGATTTAGTATTTGTCTATGTACATATTTTTCCAGTATCTTGGATAAGGGGGATGATATGGCAACAGGCCTGTAATTTGAGGGTTCTGTAGAATATACTCCCTTGTGGATGGGTATTATGAAGAATTTTTTCCAGATATTGGGTAAGCTATGGATTTGGCATGCATGTTTGAGAAACAATGGAGGGAGTTTGTCGGATGATGGGGAAGAGGGTATGCGTTTGTTAAGATGTGATCTGATGAAGGAAGTTTCTATGGGTGCTAGGGAGATCGATGGAAGAGATGTGGGAGGTGGAGTCTTTATATCACGAGTTTCTGGTTTAGTAAGCTTTTCTATTGTTTCGATGAAAAAGTTGTTAAATAGGCTTGCAGTTTTATTACAAGGTTTGCTAGGGAAGGGGTTTAGTGAAGAGGGGTTTCCTGGAGATAGTAGTTTGTTTATTGAGTATCAGAATGTTTTTGGGCTGGAATGTGGGTTGGTCAGAGATTTTTGATAATTTTTTTTTTGTCTAGTAGGGCCTGCTTTTTTGTTTGGTTGTGAAGCTGTTTTAAAAGTTCAGGTAGAAAGTTGAGTTGTTATTTTTTTTCCATGCTCTCCAGGCACAGTCTCTCTTGTTCATAACTGATCGAGTTGCCTAGTTTAGCCATGGTGCATAATTACATTTTAGTCTCATTTTTCTACTGGGAGCCAGGGTGTTAAGGGCTTCTAGGAATAAATTGTTGAAGCTTTGGACAGCCTCATTAAGGGGTAATGTGTGTAGGAATGACCAGTTTACAGTGGACAGTAATTTGTTTAGGGTGACAGGGTTGTAGTTTTTAAGGTTACAAGACTCTTTGTATTGATAGCTCTTGTTAAGATTGAGAGAGTGTCTTACTACTGAGGTAGAGAGGTGGTCACTAGGGAGCTAGGTAGGGTGGAAGGGTTATGATAGCACTGGGGGTTGGATACTAATATCCAGTCGATAACTGAGCCATTCTAGGCTTTTTTTTGCTGGTGCGTGGATGAGGTGATCAGCTGGGTAAAGCCATAAAGGTTTATAGAGTAGCTAGGGGCTGCAGTATTAACAAGGTTCCAGTGAATATTCATATCCACAAGGATGATGGTTTCATAAGGAATGGCTATAGAAATCCAAGAAAGAAACTGCTCAAGTATGAGAATGTTTTTACCTGGGGGTATGTAGAGTGCTGCAATGAGAAGTTTTTTTTTGTGTTGATTTAGGTTACAGGTTGCTATAAGTATTTCAGCAGGGCAGAAATCAGGAACAGCTATTGAGAGGGTGGGGGCTGGTCAAAGTAGAGTATAGCTACTCCTTCACCCTTTTTTTTACTTCTGTCCAGTCAAACAATATTATAACCAGGGGGAGAATTTTGCAGTTTGTAATATGAGGTTTTAGCCATGTCTCAGATAGAGCAAGTATATCTGGGTTATATTGAAAAATCCAGGCATGGAGGAGAGTACTTTTATTGATAATGCTTTGTATATTCATTGAAAAAAGATAGATTTTTGGAGGCTTGTTATCATAATGAGTTATTTGTGAGGCAGTTGGAAAGGGGGGTGCTGTATAAATATGGTTCAGCTGCTGTTGGCAAGGGCCTGGGTTGGGGTGACTATCACCAGCTAAGAGTAGTATTGTGCTTTGAAGTATTTGTATGAAGAAATATTTGCAAAGGAACTGATGTTTTGTTTTGATGAGAGGTTGGGCATTTGGTATGTACAGTACTTTGAATTTGTGAAATTATATAGTGGCATGGTTAAAGATAGAGGGGGCAATAATGGTGGAGTAGTTATTTGTATGGTGGGTAGTGGGATGAGAGAGTGTAGGAGATGGGGGTAAGTAGGTGAGGAGTATGGTAAGTGGTTAGAGCTGAGAAAAGAATTAGAAATAGGAGGGTAGGTGTCACAGTTAATGGTGATGTGAGGTATGAGTAGAGAAGAGGGATGTCTATTGGCTAGTGCAGAGGTGGGGCAAAGCAGGTTTAGCTATAAAGGAAATGATGTCAGGGTGGGTGGGAATTGGGGTAGGGGAGTGAGCCCGAGCACAGCAAGGGCAAACAGATTGGGATGAGCCACAAAAACTGGACCAGGCCAGCTATCAAGAAAAAGAATCAGAAAAACAAAATTCAGTGAATTCTAGGTCAGTGTATCACAGTATCTTCCTAATAACTAGAAATATTGCACTACTAATAGAATACAGTGTGGTGAAAAGGACCACCACTTCTATAAGGAAAAACAATACTTTTGCTCAACGGTTTCTGGAATTCATAAATTCTAATGTCTTGGATCAACTTAACCACACCCCCACCAGGGGAAGCAATATCCTAGACCTGGTCATTACCAACATGGGCAACTGGTGTTCCACACCAGAGATCAATTCCTCATTGGTCAGATCCGACCACAAGCTAATCACCCTAGAAATCCACATCCCGCCCCCACCCCTCATTAGGGAAACCACCATAAAAAATTTCTCCAAAGCCAACTTCACACTTCTTAAGACAGAAGTGGCAAATGTCATGACACCCATGCAGACGGGCAATAGAGGTACGACTCCTGAATCCTACACAAATGCACTTTATACGCACTTACATGTGTGCATATATCGTGCTATCCCTAACAGAACCAAGATACTATACTCCTAAAAAGGGAAGCCAATCTAGTGGTCCTCTGCCATAAACAAACTCTACAACAGAAGAAAGAAACTGTTGCAAAAAAGAGTAAAATCCCCTGATTGGAGGAACTCCCTGGTCAGCCTCAGTAAGAAACTGAGATCCTCATAAAATCCTCCAAAACTATTTATGAAAACAAAATCGCCACTGATTGTAAAGACAACCACAAAGTATTCTATAGCTATGTCAAGAATCTCAATGGCAACACTCAGATCTGCTCTGAGTTACAGCACAATGACAATAAATATACAGACCCAACTGATATTGCCAACATCCTGGCAGATAGGTTCAGTCCTATCTTTACCCCCCATCTCACCCCTTAAAGGGCCCATCTCTATGCCGGAAGAATGCAAAGTTCCTGTAATCATGGCTGCACAGGTAAAAACCACACTCTCCAAAGCCAAGATCACAGCATCCATGGGACCTGACAACATCCCTGGTTGCGTTCTACATGAACTGAAGAACAAACTGGCACCCCACTTAAGTACCATGTTCAATCATAGCCTCACCTCAGGTATTGTGTCCACTGAATAGTGCACAGCGATGGTTATCCCACTCCACAAAGTGGAAGAGCTACCACGGACCTCTGGAACTACTGCTCCATTAGCCTGATGAGCCTGGTCTGTAAGGTCATGGAACATATCATCATGGAACTTATAAACAAAGACATTGGTAATCTCCAAACTCTGGACCCCACCCAGTTTGGGTTTGTAAAAGGCAGATTATGTCTCCTAAACTTCATAGACTTCTTTGAAGTAGTCACCAAAGCCATAGACGAGGGTAATGTGGTTCACACAGCATACCTAGATCTCGCCAAGGTTTTTGACACTCTGGAACTACTGATTAACTCACTAAACTAGGTATAAATCCCTATGTCACAATATGGGTTGCCAACTGGCTCACTGACAGAACCCACACTGTGAAAGTAGCAGACTCCAAATCCAACTTCAGACCAGTGACAAGGGGAGTACCACAGGGTTCAGTCCTGAGTCCTCTCCTGTTTGGTATCTACTTCTCTAAAGTATAGGCTAACACAGAAGGTCTTTGGCTAACAAAGTTCACATTTGACTGCAAACTAGGAGCCATAATCAAAACTCCTAATGATGTGGACATTCTACAAAAGGGCCTCACTGAGACAGATGCCTGATGTCAAAGCCAATGCCTCCAGCTCATTGCGAAAAAGTACATTGTCATCCCTTTTAGTAAAAACTCTGTACCCATGCACTACCACATAGGCGGTAGTCTACTTAACACCAAAAATGTGATAAGAGACCTTGGCACACAGGTGGACAGTAGTCTCTCCTTTGATAATCACATCGCCACAGTAGTCAGGAAATCCTTCTACGTGGCACACCTTATCACAAAAGGTTTCTCATCCAGGAAAAAAAGAGGTCATTGTTCCCCTCTACTCATCACTCATTAGATCCATTATAAAGTACAACGCCCCTTTTGGTATGTACTTCACAAGACATCTACAACAACTAGAAAGGCTGCAGAAATACCTCACAAAGAGGATTACTGGTCTCAAATAGATGCCCTTCGCAGACCGTCTCAAAAAAATCCAGCTTTACTCCATTGCATATCGCCTACTCAGAGGCGTTCTCTGCCTAACATACAAAGCTATATCAAATCCAGAGCTGTTGGACATGCTCCACTTAAAGAAATACCAATCCCTCCAAGCTACATGCTCTAGGGATGTAAACCTTGTCACCACAATAAACAAAACATGCTGTAGGGATAGATTCCTGTCTCAGAGGCTTCCCATACTCTGGAACAAACTACCTATCTATATCAAGCAAAGCATCTCATTAGCACTCTTCAAGAAAACTATTGATGATTGGATGGGAAATAGGAATTTCACTCCAGGGATAATTTCTGCGGCTCTGCTTGACAGGGGCACAGGAAAATAATTTTCTTGGGTGGCAAAAGCCAGGGTACCTTTTTGGCTAGGCTTATATAGGCCATAGGGCCAATAGCCTAGTACCTACCTATGACCAAGTATGGGTTGTAGGTACATAGGTAAACCTTTTTCAGGAGAAAGAAAGTAGTATTAAGTAAGTGACTTAGGAGTACAATAAGAAGAGAAAAAAATGGGGGGGGCAGTAGTGTGCACACTTACAGTAAAAGGCTATAGCAAAATGTCTCCAGTTTAGAGGACAGATTAAATACAACTCTAACATACACTAGTTTAGCTGAAAGCACTTTAGTGTTCCACGGATGCAGGGTCTTACAGTGCAGGGCAACCAGACAGCCTTTGGTTTATTGGAGGTTGGCCAGGATACAGAAGAAAAATTTTGCTGTGGGGAACTAGTTTAGCTGAAAGCAGTTTAGCGTTACACCGACGCAGGTTCTCACAGTGCAGGGCAATCATACGTGCCTTTTTGTTTATTGGAGGTTGGCCAGGACAAAGAAGAAAACATTTTGCTGACAGGAACTAGTTAGTTTAGCTGAAAACACTATAGCATTCCACAGATGCAGGATCTCACAGTGCAGGGCAACCAGACAGCCTTTGGTTTATTGGAGGTTGGCTAGGACACAGAAGAAAACTTTTGCTGAGGGGAACTAGTTTAGCTGAAAGCACTTTAGTATGCCACCGATCCAGGGTCTCACATTGCAGGGCAACCAGACAACCTTTGGTATATTGGAGGTTGGTCAGGGCACAGAAGAAAACTTTTGCTGAGGGGAACTAGTTTAGCTGAAAGCACTTGCATTCCACCAACGGAGGGTCTCACAGTGCAAGGCAGCCAGACAGCCTTTGGTTTATTGAAGGTTGGCCAGGCCACAGAAGAAAAACTTTTGCTGAGGGAAATGAGTTTAGCTGAAAGCACTTTAATGTTCCACCGATGCAGGGTCTCACAGTGCAGGGCAACCAGACAGCCTTTGGTTTATTGGAGGTTGGCCAGGACACAGAAGAAAACTTTTGCTGAGGGGAATGCAAGCACACTACTGGGATTCCTATGAAGCAAGGGCAGAAAAGCTAAGTGAAAAGATGGTGCCTTGAGACTTATGCCCTTTATTCTTTCAATGAGAGACCTCTTTAGATGTTCTAGATGTTGGATATGCCTGTTTAGGTGCATACATACATACAAATATTTCAAGCACAGGCATTAATGCCCTTCTAACTTGCCAATATACCAAAACACTTGTTCCCATAATAAGTATCCAGGCTGTTCTTAAAAATATCTAAACTAGTACTTGCTTTAATGTAATTTGATAGTCTGTTCCATGCATCAGCTACTCTGTCAGAGAACCTATTAGTATACTTAGGTACATACCAAATGGGGAACTGTACTAATGATAGATCTGATGAATGCTGAATGCAGTGGAACAATGACCTCTTTGGACCTAGATGCCATACCTTCGTTTATAAGTTGGACAACATGGAATGATTTACCCACTACTGTAGACATGTGATGATCAAAGGCTAGATTACTGTCTTATGTGTGTCCCCAAGTCCCTGACTACTGGGTCAACTCTTAGGTTTGTGTTGCCAGTATGATTTGCAAGGGTAGATGACTTCCCAAAGGATACTATTATGCATTTCTTGGCATTTAGTTTTAGTCCATGATTCTAGCACCAGTTGTTTTTTGGTGTCAGCCCTTCCTGGAGAACATTTGCGTCAATGGGTGATTCAATGACAGCTCCTAATTTGCAATCTTCAGCAAATTTAGTCAAGTAGAGGCTACTGACATTGGCATCAACTTCAAAGTAATAAATACCAAAAAGGAGCGGTCTCAGGAGCAATCCCTGAGGGTCTCCACTTGTGACTGGCCTGTTTGTAGAGGTGGACATACCCAATTCTAACTCCTAGATCCTGTCTGTGAGTCGTCTGACTATACACTGGGTAACATAATGGTTTGCACCTAACCTATTAAGTTGATCAACAATGCCCTAGTGGGGTATTGTGTCAAATGCCATTGCCAGGTCAAGGTAGGCAGAGTGAACCATTTTCCCTCATACATTGCTTTGGTGACCTTCTCAAAGAAGTCTACCAGACTGAGTAAGCATGACCTGCCTTTGATGAAACCAAACTGTGTTGCGTCCAGTGTCTGAATGTTTCCTATGTCATTATTGATAATTTCCATGATAATTATTTCAATGACATTGCATATGAGACTAGTAAGACTTATAGGTCTGTAGTTTCCAGGATATGTAGATGGCCCACCTTTGTGCTATATCAAATGCTTCATGAATATTACACTTGGCCATATATACAATATTTTTACTATTGTAGGTGGCATAATCTTTTAACATGAATATCTCTTTAGATATAGGATGCACCATTTGTTTATACATATATATATATATATATATATATATATATATATATATATATATATATATAAATGTGTGAGTGTGTGTGTGTGTGTGTGTGTGTGTGTGTGTGTGTGTGTGTGTGTGTGTGTGTGCAGAAAGTATATCTTATACATGCGTATGTCCCCTTTCTGCCACTTTTCTTGTTACTAATGGTCTTTATCTGTTCCTTGTAACATAATTTATTATTTCACTATTTCCTTTAAGTAGGGAATTTTACTCAAGATGTGCCAATGCTTAGTAACCAAATTGATGTCACCAAAATCCAAAGCAATACAAACACGAGTCTACAAGAATCACTTCCCAAGATCTGTAGAAAATACTTTTATTAGTTAACCGCCTTTGCCCGGGATAAGATATCCAGACTTCTTCAGAACGCTAAACGAGAACAAATAAAATTCTTTAGTCTTAAATACTGCCAAGGTGATCATGTGACCATGTGACCATGTGACCAATTAACAATTACTGCATAAAAATCAACTTTTAAAAAGACAGTAACAAGTTAATTGGAACCCAGTTCAAATAATTGTAAACCAAACACATCAAATGATTATACTTTTCATAAAAAAAATAAAATAAAAAGTGTTTTATGTTGAACATACAATACAAAATGGAATACAAGATATATTTTATATTTTAATTTCAGACTGTAAAGTTAAGAAAACTTTCTGGTTAAACGCAAAGCTTGGCAGCCCTAAGTTTTAGTACACTGCCAATAGCTATGTTGCCATTCAGACTGGGCAGGACTGCAGTATCCAATCTTAATTGTCATAGGTCCACCACCAGGGTCTGATGGCAAATATTTCTAATATGGTAAATAAAATTAAAGTATAACACGTGTGTTTCTGACTGTGGTTAAACAAGACATTGCTTTCCAAACATTTTTAATGTCATAATAATGCGCATAAATACATTTAGAAAAAGCCCTTTCCATTTTACCTGTATGAAATGAGTCACATAAAGAACATAGGGCTATAAAAGCAATACCTCCAGTATTACAATTGCTGGACTGAGGTAATGTAATTTTCCTTCCCCTAATAAAAATATTGGTCCCCTCAAAAATATAACAACAGTAATTACAATGCCCACACTCCAAATAAATCATCAAAAAGAGTCTCCATCCTAGTCTTGTTCGACTCAAATGTGTTTTTCATATTTTGTCCTCTTTTATGCACAAAATGAGGGTACTCACCCATGGTTTCTAAAATCTCATCCTGAAAAAGATACACCAATTTCTTTTAATAATGTTCTTCACATCTCCAGTATTGAGTTGAAATTTTAAAACCAAAGTTTTAATAAAATCCTTATTCTAATCTTCACATAGAGTACTGTTAACATTACCATTACTGAGATTTTTGGAGGAATTATCAAATAAACCTCTCCCCAGTAAGGTAGGAAATCCAGTGTATTTCCTCAGGGTAACTTCTGTTCTTATATTAGAAATGAAAGCATCTGGGTACCCTCTGATTTTAAGCAAATCAGGCAACTTATCACATTCTTTTTCAGACACAGAATCATCAGATATCATCATGACTAGCCGAACAAACTGCCCTTTAACTAGACTATTTTTCTGTAATAAAGGATGGTAATTTCCTCAAAATGGAGGTAGGAATTGGAAAAAGTAGGCTTCCTGTATTTGTTAGATGCAGCAAATTACATATTGCATTGACATTCGACTGTACAAACTTTAGGTAATTACTAATCTGTTTCTTAACTGAAAATAACTATGTCATTTGGTATTGATGCAAAAGTGAATCTACATCTAAGGTTACAAAAAAAAATCATGTACTGTATTACAAGTTGATCAAGCATGCAGTTGTTCCAAGAAATCTGTTGAATTGTTTATATAGCTTTATATAGCTTCCCATAGTTGTTAATGTATATTTTAATTTATGTAGCAAAGTAAATCCAATGGGACAGGTAAATGCTCAGGTTCACAGAAAAAAGTTTAAAATCAATAAATAAAATTAATTAAAGTCCCCACTTTTAATGCAAAAATATAAGACAGGATAAGCACTTTCGCAAGTAGCTTCATCAGATCCATACAAAAATGATGTTTAAAATAATAAAAGACATAGATGATGTTTAAAATAATAATGTAAGGGGAGGTGATATCAGAACCTATACAGAAAGTAAGGAAATGCAATGGATTATTTCATTAAGGGCTGACAAAGGTTTTGGCCTGAATGAGTGAGCCTCTATAAGACCAAAACTAAAACAACGTAGAAATGTCAAATGAATTGTTATACACTGATTATATACAGATGTATTTACTTTTTAATTTATACATAGTTTTGTGTTTCTTAATACAATTCAGTTAGTCACAATATTCTGATCAATGTTTGTAATTTGAAGCCTAGCCATTATTTATCTTTCAGCAATGCAATTTATGAAGCTTTTATATATTCATTTTTATCTATTATTTTAAACATCATCTATGTCTTTAAAAATGATGGGCAGATCCTTGTTTGCTAATTAACCATGAGTATGAGTCATCATCTGCAGGTATATAAGCATGCAACTAACACTTGGATTTTTGTATGGATCTAATGAAGCTAAAACAATAGGTCACATTGGTGGGTTAATTATGGATTTATGTATTTTAGTAACACTGTAAAACATAGATATCTTGGGTGCAGGGGTATAAAAATAATCAGGTTTTATATTCTGCTTACTAACATTGCTGTTATTACCATGAAATAGTTTTAAGTTTGTCTTGTAAATAACCTTAGTTCTGATAATGTCTGTGAAATATCCACATAACTTGCTGGAATAAAAGTTTAAGACTACCATTTCATCGTGAGTTAGGTTCCAGATTTTTTTTGTTTTATGTAATAATTTTTTTGGAATAGATGGATTTATCGTCAACTACTACTGTTGTTTGGACTTTATAATGTCACTATTGCTTGAGTATGCACTACACTCCTATTTTATTGGTTTACTATTGCATGTTATCTCCTTAGATAATGTGTAGTTTAATAAACAAACATAAAAATCACTACCTTTCCTATATTTTTTGTAACAGGATCCACATGATATCTCTTTTGTGTTTATATTGTTTGCTGTTTCCATCTACCATGCATTTTGTATATGCTGTTTGCTCTTCAGTTTTTTTATTATTATATATTTGAATATCACACTGTTATTTGCTATTGTGATTTCTTGAGAGCAAAACACAAATGATATTAAATTAATTCAAATAACATGGCATAGACTGGTGCATTTAGTTGTGTTGTTTTAATTTTTATCTTTTAAAAACTATCTGTTGATGAATCAACAGCTAACTGTTGAACTGATGCATTCCATGACAGGGCTCCTCCTTGGCTATAGAGCTTATCACTTTGGAGGGTGGAGGCTGGAGCATATATCCCATTTATGGACATTTGCCTGGGCCATCAAGGCTATACAATGAAAGATACAAACATTTTTTTACAATTACTTTGTTATTATCCATGATATGCTTTCTGAGCTGCTTTTTGAAGCCCATAAGGTCATATACTGAGCTAATGGATTCAGATAGTATGTTGGTGCAGCTTTGAAAAAGGCACATTCATTTGTGGCAATTTTGAATCAGGATCTAAAATAACTGGAAATAAACCATCGAAAATGTTTTAAAGAGTCATTTAGTTGGACCTATTTCAGCATGGTGTCACTGAGGGACATTCTTGTTTAACTAATCCTATAAGATCAACATGTATTATTAGATGAATTGTGGAGTGGCTTAAGGACATAAGCTGTATGTAGTTAAAATGGGCACTTCTTTTTCAAAAAATGCATTGGTGCCAGTTGGGATACCTCAGGGTCCGTCTTTGGACTGGTTTTATTTTCCAAATTTATGTTATACTTTTCTTTATGGTTTAACACCAACAACTGGTGAATGACTGCATCAGATGCTATGAGTAAGACTTTTATTTATTTCAACTGGGCTTCATTAGGCTATCTTGGATTTCCCTTTTCTGTTGTGAAGATTTTTTTCAGTGAGACTTCTTAGGAGATTACTGAGGATGTTCAGAAAATGGAAATGTCTTGCTTACCATAGAGGGTATGTAAGCCATGGTGGGTTCTCCTGTTTGATTCATGGCTGGAGTGCCTTCTGACAACAACCATAGAATGTATGTGCAGTGTGCCCTGTATTTCTTCTGATCCTGAGTAAAGGTAACCCAGTGATAGGTGGGCTGGTCCAAGGACCATTTTCAGCCATGCAGTGGGGCACAGGCATTTTATTCAGCTGTCATAATAATAGCAAGTACACTTGTAGCCATATGCCTGTTTGCAATACTAAAAAAAAATAAAATTAAACCACTGAATATACATTTCAAACACTGACTGTGTTTTGTTCAGCCAGCATCTCTGAAACAGCAACACTATCAATGCCTGTAAATGCTTACATAGCAAATAATCTAATAAATAGTGAAATGTGTGATAGAGTTAACTAGCTAGGTAAAGCTAAGCGAAAAGTCAAGATGTAGTCCAAGGACCAAGTGGCTAGTCTTGGCATTTTGTTTCTATTAATGTATATGTTGATAGTGTTGTTTGTATTCAGTTTTCATGATGAATCAAATAACTTAACTACAGATTTGAATGGATGCAGTTGAAGTTTGCTATAAATGAAGTAGTTATCTATACTGTATAGAAGCCCTTTTGGAGAGTTTGCTCTACTTCCATTGCAAGTGAAGCTGAATGAAAGTGCGAGATATTACTGACATATAGTACCAAGGATAGGAAGACATCTTATTGTTGATGTTATTGATGAAAATTAAAACAAAATCTGGTTCCATTGGAGAACCCTGAGGGCATTCTGCTGAGAAGGTCCCATTAGAGGAGAGTTGATCATTATTTATTGTGATAATGGTTTGCTAATTATATTTTCTCCAGTGTTTCCTTTTTCTAGTATTTGTAAGATGAAGGCACAGTTAACCACATCAAAGGCCCTGTTTTGGTCAATAAACATTCTTGCACAAAGATTTTCTTCATGCATGGTGTTGTAAATATGATTGTCTGCAGTATATAAAGCATTTATGATATGTTCTCTAAGGGGATGAATGGCCAGGAGAGTTGCCCTTAGGTGTAATCAATGACCATGGAGTAAAGCAGGGGTGGTTGAACAAAGGATATCTAATTACTGTGAGGCAAATCATATACTTAATACAACAACATTTTCAAAAAAATGTTAAAATAGGCTTCCAGAGGACAATAAGATAGACTTCATAAGAGACCTATGGAAAGCATTAACCCCAGCAAAACCTATACTCTAATCATATAAACTAATTATTAAACATAGATTTCTAGATAGTTTAAATATCAGTGTGCTTAAAAATCACTCACAAAAAATAAAGGAAGTTTCTAATGATGTCTTTATTTCACAGCTATATATTATTTTTGTTGTTGTTACTATTGTTTTATAAGTGAATACTCAAAAACGATTTGACAGAAAAAGTATAGTTTGGGTGGATTAGCCTTTGGGAAGGAGACTGTAAGGGCATGTTTGAATTGGGAGGGAGCCATTTCTAATTAGAGAGACAGAAGTAAAAGTGTAGAGCAGTATTTTGATTGTTATTACTGACATTTTAGAGCATGTTCTTAACTGCTGGACTGTTAAATGTTTAAGGAAGAAAAGATATTATAAATGTAATTCTTGAACTGATGTAATATAAATAGTGGATTCAAGAACTTTAACACCTGTTTGATTCTTAGCATATTTTGAACTCTTTCAAGACTGATGCTGTTTCACAAAGAAAATATGAATTGGTTTCAACGATTGGCTGAATAAATGGTGTAATTTGAGAGGGGCCCAGTATGGATCAGCTTGGGATGAGCTGCTGCAAAGTCCTACTTGCTTTGCCATGTATGTCTTGCACGTCTCATTCTAGGGTTTCTGCATGCTGGCTAAAGTTCTTGTAGCTCCCCCATAGTGTCTTTTTAGGCAAAGTACAACTAATGGGGTCTCCCAAAACTAAAAAGAAAAAAAAAATCAAGAACCAGGCAATATCAAGGTAGCTCTGCTTAGCACTAGAAGTGTAGATAACAAATTGCCTGATCTTGAGGCCCTCCTGCAACTGGAGAACATTCATGTGTGTACTATTATTAAAACTTGGTTTTAAAAATGTGTGTACTATTATTAAAACTTGGTTTTAAAGTGCAGAAAGTACCCCCAAAACCCACATATTTCAAACCCATTATTATCACTGAGCAACAGTAAACATGCACTGGTGGACCCACTCGTACAGTTATTCAACCTGAATTTAGCCACTTGCTTTGTTCATAAAGTGTGAAGCATAGCCAGTGTGAGACCCATTAGCCTGATGACCGTTATTTGCAAGATCATGGAACACGTTATAATTGGCCTGATAAACTATGATATTCAGTGAGGGAGGCAGGTACATCCTTAAAGGACATGAAGGTAACCAGTGGAGTGTCTCAATGACATATACTAGGACCACTACCATTCAGCATATACTTCTTTAATCATCAAATCAAAACATTTTTTTTTTTTGTGTTATTTGGTAAAAACTGTCCCTCCCTCAACATATTATATGGACACTTCCCCACTCCAAATGATGATGATGATGAGAGAACAAGAGTAGGCAATTCCTTTTCAGTCTCATTTTGCAGCAAGGGTTAGGAAATCTTTGGGTTGCAGTTGATCAGCAAGAGCAAGAGTGTCTCCTATAAATCCCCTATAGATCTAACTCTAATAAAAGATCATGGGCTTAAAAGACTTGAGCTACCAGGAAAGACTGGAGGCTCTGCCAATGTATTCAGTGTCCTTTAGACTCCTTAGGGATATGATGTGCCTTATTTTCAAGCAATCAAACAGCCCTGTAAACACTAGGACCAAAGAACTGAACATGCTTTAGATAGTGAATCATGGTGAGAAACAGATTCATCATGCAAAGACTTCCTCTTCTTTAGAACAATCTTCCACTCTAAATCAAGCAAATTGACATGCTATTTTCCTATAAAAAGGAGCTCTACATTAGGATGGATGTTCTTTTATGAGAGCAAAAAGTACACCACAACCACCCAAAGGTCTTGTGAATATGAACAAAGACTTAACAAAACCACCACAGCCCAGTGCAATAAAAATCCTTCAGATCCTTAAAACAATGCCCCAATACAAAATTTTTTTAGCAAAAAAACAGTCCAACCAGTATCAATTAAATAATTAAACAATAAATAATAGAACAAATTATTATTATCACCACCTCTCTTAGTCATTGCAACAGTTTGTAAAACACTAAAACTAAATGTATGAAGTGAAAATTCTACTATGTACTTGGCTAGAGCATTGCATAAATTCCTCTGCTTAATATAATATAAAGGTTTTGCCAACATAAAAACTGCTGCACCCATCAACTGTAGCCAGGTAAATGAGGTTAGTAGTATTGCAGGAGGCAGGAAATCTCAGTTCAAATTCATAACATAGAGTTGGATGCTTAAACTTTTGAACTCGTGTCATACTACTACACATCTTACAATATCTGTTTCATATTCTGATTGTTCTTATATATAAACTTAGACTGTTCTCCAACCAATTTCATAGTATCCCTATCCACCATTTCTATTAATAATTTCATGTACCCTCTTATTATCTGTAGTATATCTAGTTACTAAGCGAGTTCCATATTTTCCTTCTTCACCCTATTCAATTGACCCTTCATAATGTTCCCCAGATTATCCTTATACAATTTCATGTCCAAAAAGTCCAGGGTTTCAAATGAATACATAGCTACAAACTTCAAAAAATCTGTTGTATTTTCCAAGTACATAATAAATTCACTAAGGAGGGGTATCCCCCCCCCATCTCTGAGCATAAAGATATCATCCATGAAACATCTATAAAATTTTATATATTACCATCAAACATAGTATGTATACTTAAAAGTGCTCTTATGGCTTCCTCATGCCATACTCATGGTCACCATCAGTATATCCACTGTATCCACATTCTCTCCATATTTATTCAAATCATCAATAAAATGTGTAGTATCCTTTAGGATATCCTTTAACTCAAGAGGGAGAACTTGGTACTTTCCCCTGTAAGAAGTGTAAGATGTGTAGTAGTATGGCACAAGTTCAAAAGTTTAAGCATCCAACTCTATGTTATGAATTTGAAAAGAGATTTCGTGCCTCCTGCAATACTACTAACCTCATTTACCTGGCTACATCTGATGGGTGCAGCTGTTTTTATGTTGGCAAAACCACAAAACATCTTAGGGATGGAGTGTACCACCATTTATATGATATTAAGCATAGCAATTTATGCAATGCTCTAGCCAAACTCATAGTAGAATTTTCACTTCATACATTTAGTTTTAGGGTTTTACAAACTGTTGCAATGAATAAGAGAGGTGGTGATAATAATAATTTTTTTGAACGCATGGAATAAAAATGGATTTTTAAGCTACAAGCACACATCTATCCTGGTTTGAACAGTAGCATTTGTATTAAGCCAGAGTTGGATGCACGGCGCTTTAAGTAAATGGTTTTAGCCTTTTATATGGAGGGCAATTAATGTCAGTTGTTCTATCATTTAATTGTTTAATTATTTAATTGATACTTGGACTGTGAATTTGCTGCTATAAAATGTTTTGTATTGGGGCATTGTTTTAAGGATCTGAAGAAGCATAGAGTGTCTACATGAAAGCGCTTGTCTTATGCAATAAATTGGATTTTTATCGCACTGGAAGCCGTGGTGGTTTTGTTAAGTCTTTGTTCATAATTTTGTATGAAAAACAAATTAAATATCCTAGGACAGCATACACGTACATGAAAGATCTGCAAAAATCCAATATCACTACAATGTATATAGCAGAATAATATGCTAGTATTCAAATGCATGGAGGTCAACAATTATCTGACATGAATGCAATGCAGTGTATAGTATACATGATGGTGTATCTGGGTACAGCAGTGTTCACTAAATTGACTCAAAGGAATTATTGTCTTTGGTACGCTGAGAAACTGCACACAACACCAAAATAAATTCCAGAGGCAATAATAAAACAACATTTATTAAGTGCTTTCATCCCAGTGTCGAGACTTCATCAGAATAAATTACATAAAGCACTCCAAGATTTTTAAATGCCACATACTAATCACTCATTGGTTGCTTGTTAAGTCATTAAATCGTTAAATAAAGTAGTACATACTAGACTTTTCCTTATAACAAAATACATACAAAAATACAAAAAATGTTGAAATATTCTATACTTTTTTTCGTATTTTAATGTAAATGCATAATTTTATTAAATAATTTAAGTAAAACATTTGCTTAGTAGTCATTTCTTTTAAAAAAGACAAAAAATAAAGTTAAAAAAATAAATGCACACAAATAGTATATCATAATTTTTCTGCTTTTAAGTTTAAAGAGGGTGCAATTGATATTTGATCATTTAGACCTGGGGCTACACAAGCATTTAAACAGAGATGCCAGAGCAGCTTACAATATTGTAATTTAATTTCCTATTATCCACCCCTTTCATTAGGGGTAATTTGTTCAAGGATTTAAAACAAAAATGTACCTTTTTTATAATGTTGTGAGTGTTTGAATAAAGCATTGGTCTCAACCTTTTTGTTAATTTCATACAAGCGTTCATAGACTCTATTTTTAAGGGCTGTTTTTGTTTTACCTATGTAGTAGAATAAACAGTGTTTACAGTATACCAGATATACAACATGTTTAGAACCACAACTGAAATATTTTTTACCTTTTAAGGTGAGACCAATTTTGGATAGAGTAACCTCCTCATAATGGGACAAATGAGGATAGTAGTGGTACATACCACATTTAAAAGTTCCTTTTTTGCCATGAAGTCCACCATATTCATCCCTTACATCGCCACATTCAAAAATGTATTTAAGTTGAATCATCTCATAAAGGTAAATGTAATGGGTTTGGAAAAAACAGAGAGTGTGTTGGGCATGCCAGAAAATATTTATTTATTTATTTATTGCATTTGTTGACCAGGAAAGTCCACTGGGCCTAAAAGAGTCCATTTTCAGTGGAGGCCCGGGGAGAAAAGCTCCACAAAATTAAAATTAACATACAAAATATATACAAAAGATTTAAATACAATATTGATACATAGAAATTACAATACAAGGTTGCAAATAAAAACACAAGTTTAACAGTGATATCATTTTGTTAATTACAAACAAAGGTCTTAATCTATGAGAGAGAGAAATAGAGAAAGAAAGAGATAGTCTAGTACATAGGATAATGTCATATGGGAAGTTACTATCACATGGGAGAAAGTGAATAGTATAAATGGAAAAGTGTATGAAATGTCAGCTGTGAACAGGAAAGAAGAATGCAGAATATCTGAGTTAAAACATGAGAATAGGTATGTTAATGTGTAAGGTTCAAGCAGAAGAGTATGGTTATAGGGTGTAAAGCAGGTGGACAGAATGAGTGAGAAGTGAATAGGAGGTGACAGACAGAGAGCAGAAGTAGGTGACAGAAAGAGACAGGAAAGTACAGAGAAAATAATGGTAGGTTTTTAAAGAAGCAGGTGACATAAAGCGACAGAAAGGTAGAGAAGAGCAGTGGTACATTTTTAAACATAGAGATTCATATTCCAGAGTGGGAAATCAGGTGTTATGATTTTTTGGTGGGGTACAGGAGCAAAGCCACTAAGAGAAAACATGTAATTTAAGTGATTTTTTAAAGGAGGCAGGATTACTGATTGCTCTGAGTGAAGGAGGAAAATTATTCCATAGCTTGAAGACAGTATAGGAGTACAGCATTTGGCCATCTGAGAGTTTGGGTTTCTCAATGGATAACAGCATTTTGTTTTCGGATCTGAGGTCGCGATTGGGGTGGTACATGGTCAGTATGGATGAGAGGGATGCGCAGCTTTCTGGTTGGAAGATTATTTTGTGGTCTGTAGTTAATTGAAGGTAAGTAAGATGATGGGGAAATTCTAGCCAATTTAGTTGATGAAGCGAGGAGCAGTGGTGGGTTGAGTATTTAGCATTTGTAGCAAATTTGGTGATTTTATTATAGCAGGTGTCAAGCTTACTTTTTTAGGGAGGATTGTAGGTTGGTGGCACCATATAGCAGAGTTGGAAGTAGAAATGATGAGGCTAGGGCCTTTTTAGCAGTGAGACTGAGAAAATAGTTGTGTCTGTGTAGGGCACCTAGCTTTTGATGTGTTTTTTTTTTTATGTTGCTGTGGATGTGAAGGTCAGAAAGTTAATTTGTCATCAATGATGACACCTAGCAATTTTGTACTAGGGACAACTTCTATGATAGTGTTGTTGAGGGACCTAACAGTAAATAAAGATTTGTCAATGGGGTTAGCTTTTGTGGGGGTAAATAATAGAAGTTTAGTTTTATTGGGGTTAAGGGCGAGGTGGTTCTGGGATATCCAGTGCTCAGTAGAGATGAATGCTTCTTGGGTAAGGTGCTGTAATTTGGTGAGGGAATTGGAGGAGCAGATTACTGTTATGTCATCTGCATATTGGATGACAGTACTATGAGTTAGAGTTTGATGAAAGTTGTTGACAAATATGCTGAAAAGGAGGGGACCTAGAATTGAACCTTGGGGAATTCCTGTATTAGCAGTAATGAAAGTGGAAGAGGAGGGGTGCCATTTGGTGGATTGCTGCCTGTTTTTGAGGTAGTTGGTAAACCATTGTAGGGTGGGGGGAAATAGTCTAAGGTTAGAGAGTTTGTTAAGCAGTAGTGAGTGAGAAATGTGTCAAATGCCTTTGATAGATCGAGAAAGAGAGTAGAAACTAAGGAGCCAGCATTGCAAGCTCTATTTACTGTGTCTATGAAGGAAATGAGGGCAGTGTTGGTGTTATGTCTGGGCCTGAAGCCATGTTGAGTAGGGGAAAGCAGTTGGCGTTTCACTAGATGATTTATTAGCTGGGTATGGATACACTTCTCTAATATTTTAGAAATGGGGGAAAGAATGGCAATAGGACTGAAGTTTAAGATGTCGGAGTTGTTGCTGCCTGTATGAAGAGGAATGACAAATGCTTTTGTCCAAATATCTGGTATGCATGATTCTTGAATGGACCTATTGAGGAAGATGCTGATAGGATAAGCAATGGAAGGGGCATTTGTACAAGGTTTTAGTTTGAAAAGAAGTTTTTGAATGGTGGATGTGGGTATGGGTGATAGTGAGAAGATGGGTATGGGATTAGATGGATTTTGTGATGATGGTGGTACCAATGTGACTGGGTTGATTGGTGGAAAGGTAGTAGTAAGTTTGGTGATGATATCAATAACGTATATATTGAAGAGTGTTGCAAGCACAGAGGGAGTTTTATCTGGGTTTGGACATGGGGTATTGTTAGAGCCTGGGTGGAGTAGGAAATTAATAGCTCCCCAGAATTTCTTGGGATTATGTTTATGCTGGTCTTGAATAGCTTGGATGTATAGATTTTTTGTTTTTGGCAACTAAACATTTAGCCTGATTGCGAAGTTGTTTGTATTGCATGAGGTTGGAGAGTGTTTTGTTTTCTTGCCAGGTTTTCCAAGCTTTGTCCCTAGAGGACATGACTTGCTTTCTGGCTATAGCCAGTCAGCAGGCATGTTTTCATTTGACTGCCTTTAGTATGAGGGGGCAAGACTGTTTAGGGTTTTGAGAAATGTGGAATTAAAGAATTCCACTGCTTCATTGAGTGGAAGAGATGTTAGTGAGCTCCAGTTTGTTTTCCGCAGGATGTCATTGTGGGTATTTTGGGAGAAATTAGACAAGTCTCTGGAATATCTATATTGGTGAAAGATAGGTATAGTGCTGGGCTTTCGTATAATGAATGCTGGAGAATGGTCACTAATACTGTCAGGAAGAGTGCCAGAGGAAGAGATTTTGTTTGGATGAGAAACCAGGATCCAGTCCAGGGTTGAGCCTTTATTTTTGTTTTTGTCAGGTCTGGTAATATCAGATATAAGAAGTGTGAAGGCTTATGTTTGTAGAGGGATTATTATTGGAGATGTCTAGCCAGTTGATATTGATGTCGCCTAGGATGATAGTTTCATTTTGTATGTTGTGGCTTGTCCAGGCTAGAATGTCTTCTAGAATGGGACAGTTGTTACCTGGGGGGATATATATATAACTAAGATGCAAAGGCTTTTGCAGTTATTAAGTTTGAGAAAAGTAACTAGTAGCTCAGCAGAGGGAAAATGGGGAATTGGCTTAGAGTATGGAATAACTGTATAGGTGCTTAGGAACAGTAAGGTGATACCTCCACCTTTTTGTGGAGTCTGTCAGATCTGAGACAGGAGTAATTTGGGGGTAGAATTTCAGAGTCTTTAATATATGGCTTTAGCCATGTTTTGGTGATGGTGGTGAAATCTGGTTTATGTTGACTTAGCCAAGCATGCAGGTGGGAGATTTTGTTCCTAATGCTCTGGAGATTAACAGTGGGGACATTTAGCATTTAGAGGAGTTGGGGAAATTGTGAGAAGGGGGGGCTGGATTTGGGTGTATATCGCCACAGAGGGCTAAGTTACTAAGATTTGGGAAGTTGATAGGGAGGGTTTTTTTTTTGTGTTGCAAAAGTTTTTGTGGTCAAGGTGATAAGGAGTGGGTATGCTGTGTGGAAAGCAGGATTATTTTCTTTAGTAGAATTTGATTATTTTGATACATACTAGAGCAGATAGCAGTACAGCTAGGGAGGGTATGATAGTAGGTTGATATAGTGGGGGATGGTGGGGAAGGAAGATGGGTTGTGTGAAATGATCATAGTCTTAGAAGGAGAGAGAGAGGTGGATAGTGAGTATGGGGAGAAAGAGGTTGAATGATAGAGACATAGCTGAGTAGTGTCCAAATGTGGGAGGCTGAGATGAGTATTGATGAGTGTGGGTGAGAGAGGGGTGAGTTGGTGGGCTAAAGGAGTTAGAGGCAGTGCAGACATATGATTGTAGAAAGGAGTAAATGGTTTATTGAACATTAGTTATTGTTAGTTGTGTATGGGGATAGGTGGAGTTAAAAGGAGTGGAGTAGAGTTAGTAAGTGAGGCGAGACAGCTTGTGGGAAGTTGCTAGGGGAGGAGTTGGAAGGTGAGGTGATATAGGTTGGAGGAAGGGAGTGTGTGGATGGTAATTAGAAGGGCTGTGATTGGGTTATTTGAGAAGTATGGGAGGTGACAGTAGGTGGAGGTGTGTAATTGGTTGGGTGAGGGGGTGTGGCAGGGTTAGGTATGAGTGCAATTGATATGGGGGTATGTGGGAATGGGGTAGGGTAGGGTAGCGAAGTGAGCCCAAGCTTAGCAAGGGCAAATGGAGTGGGGCTAGGCCCCACTTGAAGAGACAAGAGTGCACAAAAAACAATCAGTTAGGAAGGAAAAAGATTGCAAAGTCTTATATCAGACAGGTGGGTATTGTTTATCAGAGAGAGCACTGTGTTATCTCTAGGCAGGATAGATAGATATTGTTATCTATATTTCCTTAGGGAGGTTAATTAGTTATGTTATAACTTGCCATGCATACATGAGGGATAGGAGATGGCTAGTCAGCAATAAATTGTTAGAAAGCCAGTATACCGTGATTTAAGGCTGGCATATGCTGCCATCTAGTGGTGTAAGAGGGGAAACAACAGGAGTGGGTACAGCTACAGGGATAGGATGAGAGGAGAAAGTATAGAGAAACACTACAGGGAGGGAAGACATCCTCGGGTTTCAGGCAGTCCACAAGTGTGCTAGCCCTTATTTGGTAATGATTTGCTATAGTAAAGGTTTGTCATTATTTTATTTAATAATAAATGACCTGTTGTAATTGGTGACATTATTGCATACCCTACTAGTGGTGGGGTGGTGGGGACCTTCATTGTACCTTCCATATATCCATCTTTATGGGAGAGTAATAGAGGAATAAACTTAGAACCCCATCCCTCCAATACCTTACTCTTTATCTGAAAAACAATATGTCCTTTGGGCAACCCCATTTAATGAACAAACCTTCAACATAAAGTTAATTCAGCTAGGAGGTTGTTATGAAGGGAGGTCATACATGCCACTCAAATCATTTGGCCACTCACAATATTTCTTTTCTGTGTAAAGGGTGGTTACTATCAAAAAGTAAATAGAAGTTAAAAAAAATTATCTTCCCTGTATAATCCCAAAAACAGCCTGTGCTTGAAAGAGCCCTTAAAGTGTTTAACATCCAAATAATGTATATTAGCAACCCCCATGTGTTAACACCAAAAAATCAGTGGTTTGGTTGATATAAGAAACAAATTCCTAAGCCTGTTGCTCTGAACCATTCCATAACAATTTTTTCAGAAAATTAGAGTCTATGAACACTTGTATAAAATTAACAAGAAGTTTGAGACCAATGCTTTATTCAAACACTTACATTATAAAAAAGTTAAAGTTTTGTTTTGCGTCCTTGAACAAATTACATCTAATGAAAGGGGTAGACAATGGGAAATTAAATTAGAATACTGTGAGCTGCTTTAGCAGCTATGTTTAAATACTTGTGTAGCCCCAAGTCTAAATGATCAAATATCAATTGTACCCACTTTAAAGTCAAAAGCAGATAAATTATAACATATAATTTGTGTGTTTTAACATCATTGTTTTGTCTTTTTTAAAAGAAATGAGTACTAAGATATACATTTTTACTTAAACTTATTTAATAAAACAACACATTTATATTAAAATAAGAAATAGAAACATATACAATTTTTTAACTTGTTTTGTATTTGTTTTATTATAAGAAAATTTTTAGTATGTGCAACTTTATTTATTTAATGATTTAATTACTTAATTAGAGTCTTTTTAACAAGTAACCAATGAGTGACTAGTGTGTGACATTTAAAAAGCTTGGAGTGGTTTATGTAATTTATTCTGATGAAGTCTCTACACTGGGATGAAAGTGCTCAATAAGTTAAGTTTTATTATTGCCTTTGGATGTTATTTCGGTGGTGTATTCAAGTAGCTGTCACCTTGGCTTTTGTGGTTTATATGTTCTGTGGTTTAAGCTGGGTCCCTACAGTCTTGTGAAATACTTTGAGAAACTGAGCTATATGGAGTATGAACACAGATAAGTGAGTGTAAAAGTAATATTATTCAGCGAGTCAACTCAAGGTATTACAGCTGGTAATCTGTGGAGGTAAGTTATATACAACATGTACACATGTCCTTTATGTTTATATTTGTCAAGCATAGACAATGTGCATCAGGCTGAGTTGGGAGGTAAGTATTAGGCAGGAAATCAATATCTTGTAGTAAGATAATTCTAAGACAGGATACTTTGGATAATTCATGCAGTATGCCTAGGGGGTAGAAAGTGGGTAAAAGAATGCAGTAACTTATATTGTTTAATTCCAGAGTTGTGACAGTAAACCAGAAATGTTTGTAATTATGCCATTCATACATTTTGTACTTTACTGCAGCTCATACCTCTCAACTGCCAAAGATTCTCAGAATGTCCTGATTTTTCCATTATCTTTTTGATCTGGTTCTTAAATTTTTGGTTTTCTGATAAATTCTTGTGGATTGAAGTTATTAAGTAATGGCATACATTTGAGTTTCAGAATTCATGTAATTCATAAAATGGATGATAATACAAATCCTGTTATTCTAGCAACTTACTAAATTTATAAGAGCGATATTTAAAATCTATCCCTGATTTAGGGCCTTTGTCCTCCCCATTATTTTTGGCTTCATCTAGATTTCTTGTGCTTAGAAGTTGAGAGGTATGCAGTGCTTCCCCATATATGGTTAATTGTTAAGTCACCTAGGCTACTGTTTGTTGATTGCATCAATTTTCTTCTCTCACAGTAAATTATTGCTGGCATTGTATCTTTTACAGTACTGTGATTTCTTCTTTTATTGAAATTTCTCATTGGGAAAATGGTATGCTTAAGTAGGGGTCAGAAGGTTGAAGCCACACACACAAGTACATATTTTTATGATGTATTTTTAGTTTAAAGCTTTAATTAGGTGTGTTTGTCCTGATGAAATTTTAGCCAGTATTTACTCATGGACACATTGGAAGCATTATATATTGCATGGAACTTTCTCATTTGACTGAGTAGAACTATTTAGTTATAGGCCACAAGCAAAAATGAACCAGCAGAAACATTTCCCACTTTATTAAAATGAGTATCCACTTTGATAAACAAGCAAGCTTTCAGGTTACCCCTTCTTCAGTGCTATATTAACATCTTAAAACACACCCATTTTAAATAAAAAACATCACATATCATATGACACAGCCAACCAATAAAATATACCAATCAATTACAATTAAAATTAGTGCAGCATAAAATACTTTTTGAATAAAACTTGTTCCAAACCAATTACATTATTTAACCCAGGGGGTGCATCAGCTTTTAGTCTCAAAATCCAAGTGTATTCTATATTCTCTAGTGCATTGTTTATGTCACTCCCCCCTAATATTTTATGCTCTACAGTAATGACTCTAAACCTAAATAAGTGGTTTGGGCAACTATCTGCAACATGCTTTGCAAGTGCATTAGTTAAAATACCCCTTCTAATATCTGACTTATGCTTTATAATATGTTCCTTCAATTTATGATTACATTTACCCACATAGAAGGAAGTACATTGTGTGCATGTAGCTAAATAAACAATTTGTACCATATTACATGTAGCATAACTGTATGTAAAGTATGCTATAAAATGGTTGTTGTTGTTGTTGATCTAAAAGACTACCTCAATGCTCCCAAATATTTGTGGGTGTTAGTTTTTCAAAAAATAACATGCACACTGAGGTGCATGCTGAGGACTGGTGCTAGCACGATCCGTTTGTCCTCGCTTTGCTCAGGCTCACTCTACTCCCCTACCCTACCCCCATTCCCACCTACTCCCACTTCAATTACACTTATTCTAACCACTGCCCACCCATCACCACACGTCCACCAATCAAACACACGTACAGCATTCCCACTCATGCCTACAACACATCTTTAATTTACACTTACCACCTACATATTATTTGTCTACCTCATCCTAAACTACCACTCCCTCTAACTTCCAAAACTTTAATTTCTACTTAAGCCTCCCTCTATCTTCCACAACTTTTATAATTCTACCTAAGCCAGCCCACTACCTGTGCTCCCACTCCCACACTATATAATTGACCTCCAACACATTACTCTTCTTCCTGTCTCTATCCTTCCTCCTCCTACTACAACTAACCTCTCTACAGAATACCTACGTCATTTGCCATCCTACAGCCACTATTGCCCATAAAACACAATCACTTACCAGCTTCTCTAACATATCCTCTACCCTATATGCCACTAACTTAATACTATGCTCAAAAATAAAACTTCTTCCCACACCCTTTCATCACTGAACAAAGTAAAACACAACCTTAACTCAAAATTATCCACTAAAAGCAAAAAGAAGACAGGAACTCAATTATTCCCCCCTCCCACGCACTCTAAGCTATCCCAATGTGGAGACATACAGCTCATTCCAGGCCCAAGCCAAACCCCTCCTACCCCACCAACTCCTATAAATCGGGTCTATATTAGAACTTCAAAGTTACAGAACTTCGAATGTGCTAATATCGACCCCGAATAAGCGAAAGCTGAAAATAGTGAAGTTTCAGAAAACCAAATTCTTTCCTAGGGAAAGAATTCAGTTGTCCATTCCTGTTACTTCGCTATTTTCAGCCCTGCGGTGGAAAGCTACTGGTCAGGTTCAGGTAAGTGTGGACGTGAGGGTTAGGGTGGATTAGGTGAGTTAGGGTTAGAGCGTGGGTCAGGTAAGTGTGCAAATGTGTGGACATGAGGGTTAGGGTGGGGTAGGTGAGTTAGGGTTAGGGCGCGGGTGAGGTGTGTGTGCGATAGTGACGGACCTTAGGGTTAGGGTTTGGGTTAAGGTAAGTGAGGGTGTATGTACAATTTAGTGTAGGTTTAGATGTAAGATTTTAGGTGTATGTGTGTGGATTGCTGTTTATTTGGTGTGTTTGTGTTGTGTGTATGTGTTTTGGAACAGCAATTTTTTTTCCCTAGGAAAAAATTTGCTGTTCTGAATTTTCGATGTTATCAGTTTTTGGTTACTAGGGGTCGATATTAGTACATTTGAAGTTCTGAAACTTTGATGTTCTAATATAGACCCTATAAATCATTACATGTTACAACCATTAACCTCCAAAGTATCAGGAACAAAATTCCAGAATTCTACTTCTGGATAACTCACTCCAAATTTGATATCATAGCTGCCACTGAGACATGGCTGAAGCCCTATATTAAAGATACTGAGATCCTACTCCCAGGCTTTGCCTGTCTAAGATCTGATTGACCCTGTAAAAAAGGTGGAGGAGTCTGACTGATATATCCTAACACTTTCTCCATTATATCATACTCCAAGCCTATCCCACAATTCTCCTCAGCTGAAATAATAGTCTCCCTCCTCAGAATAAACAATTCCTCCTGGCAACAACATTCCTATATTAGAGGAAATACTGTCACAGGCATCAAACGATATAGAAAATGAAACTATAATCCTAGGAAACATCAATATCAAATGGCTAGACATCTCCCTCCAAATTCCCACTTCTAATATCAATCTATATACCTTCACCCAACTAATTAATGATATAACTAGACCAAACAAAACCAATAACAATGGCTCTATCCTGAATTGGATATTGGTCTTTGCCCCAAATAAGATTGTATCCACAGGAACTCTCCCCAATACTATAATTAATCACTTACCTGCCTTCATAGTTTGTGAAACCACTTCTTCTCTTACCAGACATCACTACAAATTATAGACCTATTCCATTTCTACCCCACCACACTTAATGACAGCCTACAAAATATCAATTGGAACACATTGAAACGCCTTCCCCTTGATGAAGCTGTTGAGTTCTTTAACTCCACACTTCTCAGGATCCTGTACAATCAAGCTCCTCTCATTCTAAGGAGTATAAAAAGTAATCACGCCAGCTGTCTCACAAAACCACTAAACAACTAATGGCCTCAAGGGATAAGGCATGGAAACACTGGCAAAAATACAAAAATATCTCTGACTTGACAAAATATAAACAACTCCATAATCGAGTAAAGCAACTAGTCGTAAAAGACAAAAAAAAAAGTTCTGGAGCTCCATCAATTCCTTACCAAACCCTGGGCCAAATAACAATCCTTGCCCAAACTGTGACAAAACACCCACAGAAATAGCTACACTCTTTAACTCCTATTTCATCAATACTATTTCCAATATAACTGCCACATTTCCTCCCAACCCATTCCCCCAACATACCCCTACTCCTCCTTCCATCAAACCCTCCCTCTCACTTATCCCCACCAGCACAATAAAAAAACTGTTCCAAAAACTCAAACCTTGCACAAATACTCTGAGTTCCTACAAATCACAGCAAATGCTATAGCCTTTCCCATCAGCAGTCTTATTAACAGATCTATTCTGGAATCCTATATACCCACTATTTGGAAAAGGGCATACATTCTGCCTCTTCATAAAGCCGGAACAGACATCGCCAAATTCTGACCCATTGCTATCCACTCACCCATCTCTAAGATCCTGGAAAAATGCATCCACCCCACCTTCTTCACTATGTACTTCACAATCAAATCCTTTCTCCCACTCAACATGGATTTCAACCACATCATAACACTACTATAGCTCTGATATCCTTCTCTGACACAGTTAACCAGGCCTAAGGTGATGGAAAAATTGTCTCCTGTCTCTTCTTAGACCTCTCCAAGTCCTTTGACACTATCTCCCATTCTCTCCTACTCACCAGTATGGAGATGATTCCACAGTCATCTGTGCTGCCAATTTACCATCTGAACTACATCAACTCACACAAAATATGCCCTCACTACTACAGAGATATAGATGTCCAATAACCATCCCCCCATAAACCCCAACAAAACTAAACTTGTCCTTTTTCTTTTAAAAAAATTCACTCCACTAAACATAGAAAATTTTACCAACCAAACTCAAAATGGCACAATAATTGCAGTCGCACCATATAGCAAACTTGTAGGCATCATCACATATGAAAACTTGACTTTTGACCTACACCAAAAACTGGGAACTCTCTATAGAGAAAAATACTTCCTCAGCCACTCTGCAAAACTATCTATCACCTCTTCTTTCCTACTACCTTCTCTTCTTTATGGTGAACCTTTCTTGACCAATATACAAGCCTCTCTCAAAGCCAGACTAGCCTCATGCTACAATAAAATTGCTAAATTTGTAACAAATGCAAGTTGTTATTCTCACCACTGCTCATCTCTGCACCAACTAAACTGGTTGGAACTACCACATCATCTGTCACTTATTCAATTAATTACTGCACACAAATTATTAATAAACCATCTAACTGCCCTTCTTTGTCTTTCCTACTCACACAATATCATCCAAACAGACATCTCCAAGCCAATAACCAGCTGTTCCTAAATGTGGTGAAACCAACCCGTGCAGCAGGACAAATGCGTTAGTCCTTTACTGTAGCTAAACTATGGAATAATCTCCCACCATCATTAAGGTCTATCAGCAGTACCCCTCTCTTTAAGAAATCTCTGAAACAACACCTCACCTTTCTATGACAGTGCAACTGTACTAAGGATGTAGTCCCTATAACTTGAACCCCTCATCCTATCAACTGGACCTACTGCTAAATATATTGTTATGAGCCATGATCGACCTTTCTAAGGACTGGTCTTGTACTGACCTATTGTATGTTGTTCTGATAGGACTGTTTATTACTCTCCAGTGTATGCTGCTGTATTGAATTTGTACTATGCTGCTCATAAGTAATGTGCTGCTTATAGTATACGTATAATGTTGCCATATGATTCTATATACTGTGTATACTATGTAATAATTTTACTATGTCTAGAGCTTTTCTCCCTGAGCCTTCACTGAAAATGGGCTCACCTTGGCCCAGTGGACTATCCCGGTAAATAAATGCAAATGAATAAACAAATAAATAACACACAGACAAAATAAATGAATGCAGCTTGGATTAAATGACCCCAGAAAAAGGAAAAATAGTCAACAACACAAAAAACTTCCAGGGTTCATACGCAAGTGTAGGAGTTCAACGTAGAAATAAATCCAAGATGATAAATCCAAATAGTTTATTCAGTTAGCGCTTTCATGAGCATTACACTCACTTCCTCAGAACTTACAATAAAATGCAACTTCATTGTTTATTTTTATATGAAACAATTAAAGCAATTAAAACATTCCTAATTAACCAAATTTCCCTCACATTTCTCTTAAAGGTATCTCAGCTAATATATATACATTCTTAGTGGTCTCTGTATATAGCTAGAAAAAATAATATAGTATCAACAAAGTAAATAAATCAAAAGCAATTCACATATATACAACTTATGTAAAATTGTTGTTATAAAACTTATTCTAAAGTCCATTTTTTACTAAAATTCATTAATTACTAAAAATCCATTAATTACTAAAAATTCAATACCTAATATAAATGTATAAGAATGTAAGAATACACACACACACACACACACACACACACACACACACACATATATATATATATATATATATATATATATATATATATATATATATATATACACATAAGTTACAGCTTGTAACAAAATATATACAAAATATATATACATATGAAAGACACATTATTTATGTATGTCCCTATTCTTAAGAATGGGTTTAAGGAGTGCTCTATCATTAAGACCACTGCCTCGATCAGCTTGTAGTTGTATTATCCATCATACTTCTGATGTCTCTGTTTTATTGGCATAATCACCCCCTCTTTCATTTTCATTAACTATTTTGACTGCCATAAATTTAAAAATGTGTGCTTCTCATTTCTTCATTACATGTTTAGCTAAGGCATTATTTACATATCTATTTTAATACCTAAGAGATGCTCCCTTATTCTAAATCTCAACTCTCTGTTGGTCTTCCCAATATAGTAACTTGAACAAATTTCACAAATTGCTAGATATATAATATGAGCAGTATGGCAATTTGCCTTTATGTTAAAATTGTACTCTCTACCAGTATATGGATGTTTAAATCTATTCAATGTACCTATCCATGCACATTGATTACATTTAGTGCATGGTGTGGTACCATAATGCTCCCCTAAATTATCCATCTTTTTTGGGCCATAACATAAATGTCTTTTCAGACATTTCTGATTCTTAAATAAAAAAATTGGTTCTTCTCCCACAATTTCACGTATTTGTGGTTCTTGCGTTAGTATGGGCCAATATCTCTTCACTACTTCTTTCATTATATTAACATTACTAGTATAAGTAGTGGATAATATTACTTTATTCCTTTTGGAATTTTCAAGATTATTATGTCCTACTACTCTTTCTGATAATATGGTTTTCCCTTTGTTTCCCTTAATAATGAAACCTCATTAACTACACCCTCTATATCTCTGTTCTTATAACCTCTTTTCTGAAATTTTTTTGCTATGCTCATCAAGTTCATTATAAAATGTATCTTGTTCTGCTGTTAATCGGGATACTCTGAGGGCTTGCCCCTTTACTATGTTTCTAAAAACGTGGTGTGGGTGCATGCTTTCACGATGAACATATGTATTTCTATAACAATTCTTTCTATATACCTTTGTCAACCATTCTTCATTGAGATTTATTTGTACCCTGACATCAAGAAAATCCATAGTGGTAGTTGAAAATTTTAAATCAAATTTCAAAAAAGTAGTACTTTTATTTAGTGTATCATGAAATTTAATTAATTCCTGCTTTGTACCATGCCAGAGAAAAAACAAATCATCTACATAACATTTATAGAACATAACTTGTGGCCATTCATTGCATAATATATAATTTTGTTCCCAAGTGGCCATAACTATGTTAGCATATCTATTTGCACTGGGGGTGCCCATGGCCACCCCCTCCATTTGATGGTATAGCTCATGGTCAAATATCATTATGTTATTAGTCAGGATCACCTCCATTAATAGACATAATAATTCAATGTGAGTCCCTGCATAAGTTGTTTCTTTCACTAAATATTCCCTTAACATCTCTATGCCCAAATTATTGGGTATGGAGATAAATAATGAATTCACATCCATTGTTACTAGAAAAATATGACCTTTCATATACCTATTCCTTTTAACGTGTTCAAATAAATCAACTAAAAATTGCTTTGTGTCACTCAAGATGGTAGTATTATTATTAATTAAGTTGTTTTTCTACATACATAGATATTGGCTCGGTAAGCCAGCCCTTCAATGAGACAATAGGTCTCAAGGGGGGTTGGCTGGATCTTTATGTACCTTAGGAATCCCATGTATAATTGGTATTATAGGATGAGGTGTTATAAAAAGTTATATAAATCATAAATTATCCATCTGTCCATTAAACAAGTATATAACAATTCAGCAACTTTATATTTCATTATCTCCACTTAATGCATATCAATGATGGCATATACATTTCTATCTGATAACATGGATTTCATTTTGCTATCATAAAAATGCTTGTCCATTACTACAGTGGGGCCTCCTTTATCAGCCCCTTTAATTACTATACTTTCATAACTTTGTAATGATGTTAACGCTTCATGTTCACCCTTAGTTAAATTATTAACCTTAGGTTCTGACTTCTCATTATTTAATCTAGCATGCAATTCATTTTCACATAAATTCATAAGCACTTCTATCATAGGATGATTCAAGGGCATAAATGCACTAGGTCTTTTCAGAGAATTTTTATCATGATTACCATGGTCACCAAACATCAGTTTTAATTGTACATTTCTAGAAAATGTTTTAATGTCCATAATACTATCTGTAAGTTCTGACTTTTTTGAAGGGATGAATGACAAACCTTTATTTAAAAGACTTACTTATTCTCATGTCAGAGACTTAGAAGAAATGTTCCAAATTAACTGGTCTTCCATTGAGAATGTGTCTAATGTTTCTTCGCAATTCATTTCTCTGGAGATTCTTGTCAGCCCTTTCGCTTGAAGCACCCCCTGCTCATAGATTTGCCCCTCATTTCTATCGTGTACATATGCGGCAATTTGATGGGTAACAACTGAAAAGATGAATGAACAGGGACAGTGGAGCATGTCATTTGATTTAAAATGTTAGTTAAATCTTTTACTTCAGTTCGTCCATCCATTCTCGTCAGAATAGGCGTAGTACTTAGTTCCTGTATGTTAGGCAATACAAATATACTGGATGGTAAAAGAGTAATCTTAGGTCACGCACCCAACAATTCATGTTGGGCTAAGGCCGTTTTCAATTCAGATTGGGTCATTGCTATGGGTTCAGTACATCTCTCATCTCTTAAGGTAGAATGTTATTGTTCACGTATTCTCTCCTGTGTCTTAGGCCACACGAAAACGTGGCCTTCCTTAAAATTTTTACGATCTCTCTCAAGTTTGTTTAGTTTCTGCCTAAGCAACTTCTTTTCGAATAACAATGTGGACTCTGAGATAGATGATAATTTACTGCAAACCAAATCTCTAGGATATATATCATATAATCTACTATGTTGCACAATGATATTGTCCATAACAGATTGTTCTTCTTTTTCATTGTATTCGAGTAAAAGGCGTACATAGTTAAAGCTCAGCTCAATATTGAGCTGCTGCCATCTACGTAACAATTCTCGTTGAGATTCCCCCTGGTTTGGCATTTTAACTATATGAATGCCTTGAGGAATTACTTTGTATTTTAAACAGGCCTTCAAATGGTGTCATTCCGTTTGTAGTCTTTTAATTTTATATAAATGATCTTCTAGTCAATGAACTTCTTACATAAAAACAGGAAAGTCAATTTCATTACGTATGTCTTCTATATCTGTTTCTGCTATTGTTTCATATAAAAGTGGATTTGCTTTTCTCTGAGCAAATCCAATAAATTCTTTTTGTGCTAGCTGAGTTCTTTTATCAAGATTTACAGTACCTTCAGAGCCGTTGGTATTCACCACACCAGCTGCAGTTTCTCCTTCCATAGCTCCAAGCCACAGCCACACGATAAGTAATCCACACACAAAATAAATGAATGCAGCTTGGATTAAATGACCCCAGAAAAATGAAAAATAGTCAACAACACAAAAAACTTCCAGGGTTCATACACAAGTGTAGGAGTTCAACGTAGAAATAAATCCAAGAACATAAATCCAAATAGTTTATTCGGTTAGCGCTTTCATGAGCATTACATTAATTTCCTCAGACCTTACAATAAAATGCAACTTCATTGTATACTTTTATATGAAACAATTAAAGCAATTAAAACATTCCTAATTAACCAAGTTTCCCCTCACATTTCTCTTAAAGGTATCTCAGCTAATATATATACATTCTTAGTGGTCTCTGTATATAGCTAGAAAAAATAATATAGTATCAACAAAGTAAATAAATCAAAAGCAATTCACTTATATACATCTTATGTTAATTCATCTTTTCAGTTGTTACCCATCAAATTGCCGTGTACACACACGATGGAAATGAGGGACAGATCTATGAGCAGGGGGTGCTTCAAGCGAAAGGGCTAACAAGAATCTCCGGAGAAATTAATTGCGAAGAAACATTGGACACATTCTCAATGGAAGACCAGTTAATTTGGAACATTTCTTCTAAGTCTCTGACACGAGATGAAGTGAGTCTTTTTCAAGATAGATATTCAAGAGCAGTCCTACCACATATGTTCATAGGTTAGTAATTGGCTAACTACCCTTTCGAGCCATTTTTAAGTCTAGCCAATTATTCCTTGTGAGACTCAAACCCTGCACTTTATGGTTCCAAGGCAAACAACATAACCATTAGGCCACCCTCCCAACCCCTTTTAAATAAAGGTTTGTCATTCATCCCTTCAAAAAAGTCAGAGCTTACAGATAGTATTATAGACATTAAAACATTTTCTAGAAATGTACAATTAAAACTGATGTTTGGTGACTATGGAAATCATGATAAAAATTCTCTGAAAAGACCTAGTGCATTTATAACCTTGAATCATCCCATGATAGAAGTGTTTATGAATTTATGTGAAAATGAATTGCATGCTAGATTAAATAATGAGAAGTCAGAACCTAAGGTTAATAATTTAACTAAGGGCAAACATGAAGCGTTAACATCATTACAAAGCGATGAAAGTATAGTAATTAAAGGGGCTGATAAAGGAGGCCCCACTGTAGTAATGGACAAGCATTTTTATGATAGCAAAATGAAATCCATGTTATCAGATAGAAATGTATATGGCATCATTGATATGCATAAAGTGGAGATAATGAAATATAAAGTTGCTGAATTGTTATATACTTGTTTAATGGACAGATGGATAATTTATGATTTATATAACTTTTTATAACACCTCATCCTATAATACCAATTATACATGGGATTCCTAAGGTACATAAAGATCCAGCAAACCCCCTCCCTTGAGACCTATTGTCTCATGGAGGGGCTGGCTTACCAAGCCTATATCCATGTATGTAGAAAAACAACTTAAACAATTAATAATAATACTAACATCTTGAGTGACACAAAGCAATTTTTAGTTGATTTATTTGAACATGCTAAAAGGAATAGGTATATGAAAGGTCATATGTTTCTAGTAACAATGGATGTAAATTCATTATTTACCTCCATACCCAATATTTTAGGCATAGAGATGTTAAGGGAATATTTAGTGAAAGAAACAACTTATGCAGGGACTCACATTGAATTATTATGTCTATTAATGGAGGTGATCCTGACGAATAACATAATGATATTTGACCATGAGCTATACCATCAAATTGGGAGGGTGGCCATGGGCACCCCTAGTGCAAATAGCTATGCTAACATAGTTATGGCCACTTGGGAACAAAAATATATATTATGTAATAAATGGCCACAAGTTATGTTCTATAAATATTATGTAGATGATTTGTTTTTTCTCTGGCATGGTACAAAGCAGGATCTGCTCTGAGCTACAACATAATGGCATTAAATATACTGATCTCAAGAATATTGCCAATATCCTGGCAGATCAATTCAGTGCCAAGTTCACCCCCCCTCACCCCCTAAATGGCCCATCTCAATACTGGAAGATTGCCAAATTCTGGTAATAATGGCCACACAGGTAAAAAACACACTCTCCAAAGCTAAGAATACAGCATCCATGGGACAAGACGACATCCCAGGCTATGTACTACATGAACTACAAAATGAAATGGCACCTCACCTAAGTGTCATGTTTAATCATAGTCTCACCTCAGGCTTCGTGCCCACTGAGTGGCGCACAGCTACAGTTATCCCATTCCACAAGGGGGGATCCACCTTGGATCCCGGGAACTACCGCCCCATCAGTCTGATGAGCCTGATCTGCAAGGCCATGGAATGTATTATCATGGAACTTATAAACAAAGACATTGGCAACCTTAAAACACTGGACCCCACCCAGTTTGGGTTCGTGAAGAGCCGATCTTGTCTCCTGAACCTTATTAATTAATTCAAATCAGTCTCCAGAGCCATGGACAAGGGTAGGCAGTCCACACAGCCTATTTGGACCTTGCCAAGGGCCTTTGACACCATCCCCCACTCTGGAATCATAGATAAACTTACTAAGCTGGGCATTAATCCCTACGTCACTCAATGGGTTGCCAATTGGCTTACTGACAGAACCCACACTGTAAAAGTAGCTGACTCCAAATCCAGCTCCAAACAAGTGACAATTGGAGTACCTCAGAGTTCAGTCCTGGGACCTCTCTTGTTTGGCATCTACTTCTCTGAGGTACAGGCCAACACTAAGGGACTCAGGCTAACAAAGTTCGCAGATGACAGCAAACTCGGAGCCATTATTGAATCCCCATATGTTGTGAATACTCTACAAAAGGGCCTTACAGAAACAGATGCTTGGTGCCAGAGCCATGGGCTCAAGCTCAATGCCAAGAAATGTATAGTTATCCCCTTTGGGAAAAAACATGTACTCGTGAATTATCACATAGGTGGCAGTACACTAAAAATGAAAGTGTGATAAGAGACTTAGCGAGACAGGTGGACAGTGGTATCACCTTCAATAACCACATTACCAGAGCAGTCAGGAAATCCTTCTATGTGGCACACCTCATCACTAAGGGCTTTTCATCCAGAAAAAAGGAGATCATTATCCCACTGTACTCATCCCTCATTAGGCCCATTATAGAATACAATGCCCCATTTGGTATGTATCTCTCAAGACATCTACAACAACTGGAAAGGCTGAAGAAATACCTCACTAAAAGAATCACAGGCCTAAAGCAGATGCCCTATGCTGACCGCCTTAAACTCCAGCTAAACTCTGTCGCATATCGTCTACTCCAAGGTGATCTCTGCTTAACATACAAGGCCATGTCAAACCCAATGCTGTTGGACATGCTACACTTAAAGAAATCCCAATCCCTCAGAGCCACATGCTCCAGGGATCTAAATCTTGTTATCACAATAAACAAAACATGCTGGAGGGATAGGTTCCTGACCCAGAGACTCCCCAGACTCTGGAATAGACTGCCCATACATGTCAAGCAGAGTGCCTCTTTGGCCCTCTTCAAAAGGAACCTTGATGACTGGATGGGAGAAAGGAAATTCACCCCGGGGATCACGTCAGTCTCCCTGCTAGACAGGGGTCCAGGGAAGTAAATAGTGTGGGAAGAAATATCCAAGGAATTGTTATGGCTAGGCTTGTATAGGCCCTAGGGCCGATAGCCTAGTGCCAACCTATGAACCTATGAACCTATGAATTAATTAAATTTCATGATACACTAAATAAAAGTACTACTTTTTTTGAAATTTGATTTAAAATTTTCAACTACCACTATGGATTTTCTTGATGTCAGGGTACAAAGAAATCTCAATGGAGAATGGTTGACAAAGGTATATAGAAAGAATTGTTATAGAAATGCATATGTTCATCGTGAAAGCATGCACCCGCACCACGTTTTTAGAAACGTAGTAAAGGGGCAAGCCCTCAGAGTATCCCGATTAACAGCAGAACAAGATACATTTTATAATGAACTTGATGAGCTTAGCAAAAAAATTAAGAAAAGAGGATATAAGAACAGAGATATAGAGGGTGTCGTTAATGAGGTTTCATTATTAAGGGAAACAAAAGGAAAACCATATTTTTCAGAAAGAGTAGTAAGACATAATAATCTTGAAAATTCCAAAAGGAATAAAGTAATATTATCCACTACTTATACTAGTAATGTTAATATAATGAAAGAAGTAGTGAAGAGATATTGGCCCATACTAACGCAAGAACCACAAATACGTGAAATTGTGGGAGAAGAACCAATTTTTTTATTTAAGAATCAGAAATGTCTGAAAAGACATTTATGTTATGGCCCAAAAAAGATGGATAATTTAGGGGAGCATTACGGTACCACACCATGCACTAAATGTAATCAATGTGCATGGATAGATACACTGAATAGATTTAAACATCCATATACTGGTAGAGAGTACAATTTTAACATAAAGGCAAATTGCCATACTGCTCATATTATATATCTAGCAATTTGTGAAATTTGTTCAAGTTACTATATTGGGAAGACCAACAGAGAGTTGAGATTTAGAATAAGGGAACATCTCTTAGGTATTAAAATAGATATGTAAATAATGCCTTAGCTAAACATGTAATGAAGAAATGAGAAGCACACATTTTTAAATTTATGGCAGTCAAAATAGTTAATGAAAATGAAAGAGGGGGTGATTATGCCAATAAAACAGAGACATCAGAAGTACGATGGATAATGCAACTACAAGCTGATCAAGGCAGTGGTCTTAATGATAGAGCACTCCTTAAACCCATTCTTAAGAATAGGGACATACATAAATAATGTGTCTTTTATATATATATATTTTGTATATATTCTGTTACAAGCTGTAACGTATGTGTATATATATATATATATATATATATATCTATATATATATATATATATATATATATAAATATGTATGTATTTTATATATATATATATATATATATATATATATATGTGTGTATCCTTACATTCTTATACATTTATATTAGGTATTAAATTTTTAGTAATTAATGAATTTTTAGTAATTAATGAATTTTAGTAAAAAATTGACTTTAGAATAAGTTTTATAACAGCAATTTTACATAAGTTGTATATAAGTGAATTGCTTTCGATTTATTTACTTTGTTGATACTATATTATTTTTTCTAGCTATATACAGAGACCACTAAGAATGTATATATATTAGATGAGATACCTTTAAGAGAAATGTGAGGGAAATTTGGTTAATTAGGAATGTTTTAATTGCTTTATTTGTTTCATATAAAAGTATACAATGAAGTTGCATTTTATTGTAAGGTCTGAGGAAGTGAGTGTAATGCTCATGAAAGCGCTAACCGAATAAACTATTTGGATTTATGTTCTTGGATTTATTCCTACGTTGAACTCCTACACTTGAGTATGAACCCTGGAAGTTTTTTGTATTGTTAAATAAATAAATAAATAAATAAATAAATATTAAAACACTGAAAAAAATGCAGAGATTCCTAACAGAAAGGATCTCTGGTTTCAAAATCCTTAGCTACCAGGAGAGGCTGGAGTCCTTGTATTCAGTGTCATGCAGGCTCCTTAGGAGAAGACCTGTGTCTGGCTTAAAATGCCCTTAGGGGTCCAGTATTTCTTGACCTTATTTTCCTTGTTAAATCATATTGTACAGCCAATACCAAAATGAGAGATTTCAAATTTCATTAAGCATTAAAAAAAGTAGGTGGGGAGATAGGTTCACCACCAAGTGCCTCTCTTTGCTCTGAAAAAGACTACCCTTGCATGTCAAGCAATGTGATTCACTATAATCATCTAAATGTTGCTTGTACAGCTGGATAGGTAGCTTTACATTTACCCATGGACTTAAAGACAGTACCCTCCTTACAAAAGGTGGCAGAGCCTGAGAGTGGGTGTTGGTAAGGCAGGCATGGCCTCTGGTCAGACTTCTCTTGTATATCTTATTATCCTCTGATCCTGTGTTCTTGCTGGCTTGAAGTCCCCACTGACAGGTACCAAGATTGGAATTTCTCTAAGTTCAGCTTTGTTAGTATTTTTATTTAACATGTTTTTTTTTTCTAGCTTTCCTACCTCATCCAAATTCTGGATCACCAAATATGCAGATAACTGTAAGATTGGTACAGTAAAAACTGATGATCACAACATCAAGGACTTAAATGAATACAAGCTCACTTGAAAAGTGGGTTGTAAAAATGGACATGAAACTGAATAGTAATGAAAACAGTGTTGCATTGTATACAGCTACAGGGGGATATTAACATTAAAATGGGCAAATACAAATTGGAAGTTGGATAATGCATTAAGGTCTTGGAAGTAACTACTGGTTCCTGGTAAATATCAGGGCAATACATATTTGAAACAAGAAACGCTATATGCCAAATAGGATTTATACTTACTACAGTGCAAAGCAGGGAATTAGAAATACTTTGGGCATTGTTTTTATTAACTATGAGATATATAGTGGATCACCATCAAAGATTTTGCTATTTGTCAGCAGTGGACATAAGGAATTTAGAATAAGTTCACAGACGTTATACCAAAAAGGTTTAAAGAATTATGAATTTATCTTATACTGACAGACTTAAAGGAATCAGCTTATTTAACATTTACATGGGTTGGTAAGAGGCAAGCTCTGTATTGCAATGGCAGCAAGTTTAAATACTTACTTTAGAGAAAAAATGGGTTTAATCGCTGAAAAAGAAAAACTTTTCCTGCAGTTACGTACAGGGATCCCATATTCAAAATCCAGCTTAACAGAACCTATAAGAGAGATCATTATGTTACTTAAATAATCCCAATGTTTTCGACAGATTGCTCTTTGAATTAAGAAAATCCAGTTCTTTAGATATGTTCAGAATAAAACTGGACTGATAAATAGGGGATAAACAACATTTGCATGGTATTCAAGAGTCTGCATATCTAATGGTGTAATGACCCATGCGGCTAATGATAGTGTGAAACTACATATATGTATAGGTATTTGTCTCTTTCTCTCTCTCTCTCTCTCTATATATATATATATATATATATATATATATATATATATACACAAAGATATGTAGCTAGATATCGATATATAGATAAATAGATATAGCTATATAAGTGTGGACACAGACACACACACACACACACACACACACACACACACACACACACACACACACACACACACACACACACACACACACACTCTGTAAGGTACACTGATAAAAGGGTGATGATATTTCAGTTATCATCATTCAGTACACATCAGATCATTGAGCATTTATCACCACTCTGTGCACGTCATCAACCTTTCAGGTACTGTAACTTGTCACCTTAACTCAATCCCATTCATGCTTGAAGGAAAAAAAATGAAACTTTCACACTCAGCATATACGAAATACTCAAAACACACAAAAATTACTTCACCCATTTAAATCCATCCACTCAGAAATGGGTGTAGCTAGGCATATACCATATACAGTAACTGTATATTTTTTAAGAATAATTCAGTTATTTTATCCCTCATGTGCCAGAGTTTAAATTAAGGCTGGCATATTAACTAATGCTTTATTTTAATAAGATATGTGCTTCAATGCCTGGCCTGGTGGCATATTATTATTTATTTATTTATTTAAGTTAGATGACCGGGGAAGCCCACTAGGCCATAAAGAGCCTGTTTTCAGTAGAGACCCAGGGAGAAAAGCTCCAAATATTGCAAGTTACATATTACATGTTACAAAAGAATAACAAAGATTTGTACAGAACAATTAAAACATTTGCAGAAATATAATACATTATGTAATAAGCTTTTAGTGAGTTAACATTTAAACAGAATGTTACTAGCCCTTTTGGAGGTTGGGTAAACTGAACATTTGCAGAAAAATATTTTTTTGTCAAATAAGCTCTTTGTAAGTTAACATTAAACAAGTAGCTACTAGCCGTTTGCAATTAGGTGGACCATTTTGCACGGAGAGAGTACAAGAAGATTGGATTATGGAAAGTACAGTGCATTAGATAGCAGAGAGAAAATCAGTCCCTGGTAGGGCAAGACTGTTTTAGGTTGAGACGAAGCAACAGAATTGGTAAATGGTAATGATTTCAGTGCGGAGTAGAAAGAAATGGGGTGGAGAGGGGTTTATGTTGGAGTGTGACATGGGCATTCCCATTTGACTGACAGAAGAGAGAACAGCTGAGATTTGAAATCGGTATGGTTTGCACGCCAGATGACCCATGTTCAACTAGACATACGTATTGGAAGGACCAGATGTAGGGGAAGACAGTGAGCAGACAACACTGGTTTGCCAATCCTGGGGCACAGGGAATGTCTCAGCTTGCTGTACTAGCACCACCTGCAGGAATGCAGGTGTATCACCTGCTAAAAGGAGTTTAGTGTTCACATGCTGTAAGTGATGTACTGCTTGGCTGAGAGACCTAGCATGCACATACCTCTCAACCTGGAAACATCAAAAATCTGGACAAGGCTCATGAAAAATAGGTACAAATCTGTACACTGATTAACATAAAATTTGCATACATAAATACACAACCCCACCCACTCCAATGGAATTTAGGAATACCAACTTTGAAATGCAAACTGAAGAACAAAACCAAAATACAGTATCAGAGTCCCCCTGCAGCCATTCCAATGTCCCTTACCTGGCTCTTTTGCCACATTTACCATAAACACTAATGTGTGCATACTGCTTTACTTCTACAATGATTATTTGGATTTTATTTTTTACATTTTACAGCACAATGCTCAAACACTAATAGATATCTGCTAAACAAAGCAATACTGTCTCACAATGAAAATAGACTTGACATTAAAACTTCTCTGCCCTTGAAACTCATATTCATTGACAGCAGTGAAACCCATACCACATCCAAAGAAAATGCATCTGGCCAGTGGTGGATAAAGATTACCTTTGAGCT